>NC_060173.1:101270920-101570920 GCF_021184085.1 Oncorhynchus gorbuscha
TAGTGGGACAACCTTTCACAGGCCACAATCAACAGCCTGATCAACTCTATTTGAAGGATATGTGTTGCGCTGCATATTTGTGTTCCCAGGCATGTGAAATCCACAGATTAGGGCCTAATTTATTTATTTAAATTGACTAATTCCCTTATATGAACTGTAACTCAGTAAAATCTTGGAAAATGTAGCATGTTGCATTTATATTTTGGTCCAGTATACAATTAAACATTACAGATAGAAAATGCCATAAAGCTCAATGTATCAAAAATAAACTACAAACTACTTGTATTTGGTAATGTATTTAATGAAAATACATGTATTTTGTATTTTAAAATAGAATGCTTTGACTGTGATATGTTGTTGTTTATCAACCTTAGCTGAGCAAGTCACTCCGGAGAAGCATGTCTGCTAAGTGACCAACATTTGAATATATACAGTACCAGTCAAACATTTGGACACACCTACTCATTCATGTTAAAAAAATATATATATAATATTCAACATTGTCGAATAATAGTGAAGACATCAAAACTATGAAATAACACATATGGAATCATATACCTTGATGACAGCCTTGCACATTATTGGCATTCTCTCAACTAGCTTCACCTGGAATGATTTTCCAACATTCTTGAAGGAGTTCCCACATATGCTGAGCACTTGATGGCTGCTTTTCCTTCACTCTGTGGTCCAACTCATCCCAAATCATCTCAATTAGGTTGAGGTCAGGTGATGGTGGAGGCCAGGACATCTGATGCAGCACTCCATCACTCTTTGTATTGGTCAAATAGCCCTTACACACAGCCTAGAGGTGTATTGGGTCATTGTCCTGTTGAAAAACAAATGATAGTCCCACTAAGCGCAAACCAGCCATGCTGGTTAAGTGTGCCTTGAATTCTAAATGTAAAATCCTTGTATACCCTTGTATTAGCCAAGTATTGAGTTTATTTGTTAAAATTAATTGGTAATGTGTAAGTGAATAGGTTGGTTTACTTTTAAGTTTAATTTTTGACCAATAAAGTCGCTTGTTAAGCTGTGGCCAATGGGAGTTGACCTGGTTAAGTGGAGGCCTGGGAAAAAAAGAGAGGGAGAGAGACGTTGGAAAAGGGATGGACATTACAGTATGACCATTGTTGAAGAAAAATAATAAAAGATGACGATAAAATACAACAAAACCTATACCTACCGAGTTTTGAAGGGAAATACTAATTTATTTTATAAGAGAGTTATTATCATTCTGTTAAGAAAGACTAAGTAAAGACTGAAGCTACCGTCTCATCGTGGAGGTATTTGACAGCCTTGAGGTTAGCCTAGCATCGTGCCACACCGAGAGAGAATTGCTTCGGGAAGATTAACAAGTTCATGTCTCCATGGGATATCTGTTACTGCTAAGGAGTACAGTCTGCATTGATAGCTGTGCTTGCTGTGGATCTTGTGAGGAAACGTGCACGGAGCTGCCATACTTCACTGAGGGAATATCTATGAGTAGTGAGTAACCACAATGGTGGGGTGCTTTGGGACTTTATGTGTGTTGTCATTTTTTTTTTTTAGCTCAAACGCTCGCCAACAGGCTTAAGCAAGCTCAAAATAATTTGGACATGGTTGTGCATGACTCTTTGGGGTTTATTATTTTATTTTTTATTTTGATGTGGTACAGGGATGTTTCAATTTCATTTAATGCATGGGAAAGCATATCATTATACAATAACAAAAATCTATAATCATTCCATCTGAAGATAAATACGCTATTTGTCATCACACTATATAGTTTAAAATAGGGATTCTTATAGGAGATGTCCTTCTCACCTAACACGCCATGCTGTTGAGATATTCTATGTAAGATAAAATCGTGAGAATCAAATTCGAGCCTGGTGAGAGGGTTACATAAATAAATCACAGCACAGACAGTGTCACCAGCAAAGCACCCCTACACCATCACATCTCCTCCTCCATGCTTCACAGTGGGAACTACACATGCAGGGATCATCCGTTCACGTACTCTGCGTCCCACAAAGACTCAGAGGTTGGAACCAAAAATCTAAACTTTGGAGTCATCAGACCAAAGGATAGATTTCCACTGGTCTAATGTCCATAGCTTGTGTTCTTGGCCCAAGCAACTCTCTTCTTCTCATTGGTGTCCTTTAGTAGTGGTTTCTTTGCAGCAATTCGACCATGTCTCCTTTGAACAGTTGATGTTGAGATTTGTCTGTTACTTGAACTCTGCGAAGCATTTATTTGGGCTGCAATTTTTGAGGCTGGTAACTCTAATGAACTTATCCTCTGCAGCAGAGGTGATTGTGGAGGCCAGGTCATCTGATGCAGCACTCCATCACTCTTCTTCTTGGTCAAATAGCCCTTACACAGCCTGGAGGTGTTTTCTTGGTAAAAACCATGATGGTGTAGCAGTCAGACGTCTTTTGTCATGTCCCGTGTAGATATCTTTTTTCTTTGCATATATTTTTACATTTTTCTTAACCTTTCTTAACCCAACTTCAACATACTCTCCTGCAATCCGCCTTACCCAATGTGTTTTGGATCTGCTATTTTATTTACCTCTGAAAAGGAACCCCATCAGAAGCTAGCCAGCTAACTAGCTATTAGCTAGTAGTCAGCTAGCCACTGCTAGCGGTCATCAGCTACCTTTAGCCCAGACAACTCTCGCCTCAAACCAGAGCAAATTGGACTTATTTTTCTCCATATCTCCAGATTCCAACCCCATGCTCTGAACCTTTTCACCTGGATCATCGCCGCTAGCTAGCTGCTATCCGATTGGCCACTCCTGGCTAACATCTCTGTCCCGAAGCAAGAACCACTTAGCCTGGAGCTAGCCTTGCTAGGCCCATCTCCCGGCTAGCGAAGGGGTCCATCAGCCACTCATTGGGCTATAATACCTATTTTGCCAATTGGCTTGGACCCTTGCCGACCCATCACAGCTGGATTACCGACGTAATTCGCCCAAGTTTTTTTTTCAACTGACTCCCAAGTCACAATGACCCCTGAATGCCCATCTGCTAGCCAGCTAGCCGCGGCCAGCTAGCTATCTAGAGCATATCGGACTGTTAGCTTAAGAGGCCCATCGGACAAATTCTTTGGCCACTCTACCTATTTTGCCAATTGGCCTTGGACCCCTTTTTACCACACAGAGCCCTGCTGATCCAAGACGACATAACAGCACGATGGGGCTACAACAGACTCCTCCCATCGCAACATCCCTCTAAGGCCCTTCAGCTAGCTTGCTAGTTGCCTGAATCTCCATGTCTCCTGCTCGCGGAGCCACTCACTGGACTCCTATGATCACTCAGCTATGCATGCATTTCCCTAATGTCAATATGCCTTGTCCATTGCTGTTTTGGTTAGTAATTATTGCCTTATTTCACTGTAGAGCTGCTAGCCCTGCTCAATATGCCTTAGTTAACCCTTTAGATCCACCTCCCACACATGCAGTGACCTCACAAGGTTTAAATGTTTCTAGAGACAATTTCTCTCTCAGCGTCACTCGATGCATTGATTTACCTGCACTGTATTGACATCCTACCATACCTTAGTCTGTACATTATACATTGAATCTATTCTACCATGCCCAGAATATCAAATCAAATCAAATGTATTTATATAGCCCTTCGTACATCAGCTGATATCTCAAAGTGCTGTACAGAAACCCAGCCTAAAACCCCAAACAGCAAGCAATGCAGGTGTAGAAGCATGGTGGCTAGGAAAAACTCCCTAGAAAGGCCAAAACCTAGGAAGAAACCTAGAGAGGAACCAGGCTATGTGGGGTGGCCAGTCCTCTTCTGGCTGTGCCGGGTGGAGATTATAACAGAACATGGCCAAGATGTTCAAATGTTCATAAATGACTAGCATGGTCAAATAATAATAAGGCAGAACAGTTGAAACTGGAGCAGCAGCCTACTCTTTTTGCTCTCTGTTCCGGACGTACTAGACGACCAGTTCTTATATCCTTTAGCTGTACCCTTATACTACTCCTCCTCTGTTCCTCTGGGGATGTAGAGGTTAATCCAGGCCCTTCAGTGTCTAGAACAACTCCCATTCCCCAGGCGCACTCATTTGTTGACTTCTGTAACCATAAAAGCCTTGGTTTCATGCATGTTAACATTAGAAGCCTCCTCCCTAAGTTTGTTTTATTCACTGCCTTACCACACTCTGCCAACCCGGATGTTCTAGCTGTGTCTGAATCCTGGCTAAGGAAGACCACCAAAAACCCTGAAATTTCCATCCTATAACTATAACATTTTCCGACAAGATAGAACTGCCAAAGGGGGCGGAGTTGCAATCTACTACAGAGATAGCCTGCAGAGTTCTGTCCTACTATCCAGGTCTGTTGCCAAACAATTTGAGCTTCTACTTTTAAAAATCCAATTTACCAGAAACAAGTCTCTCACCGTTGCCGCTTGCTATAGACCACCTTCTGCCCCCAGCTGTTCCCTGGACACCATATGTGAATTGATTGTCCTCCATCTATCTTCAGAGCTTGTGCTGTTAGGTGACCTAAACTGGGACATTCTTAACACCCCGGCCATCCTCCAATCTAAGCTTAATGACCTCAATCTCACATAAATTATCAATGAACCTACCAGGTATCAAATCAAATTTCAAATCAAATGTATTTATCTAGCCCTTCTTACATCAGCTGATATCTCAAAGTGCTTTACAGAAACCCAGCCTAAAACCCCAAATAGCAAACAATGCAGGTGTAGAAGCACGTTGGCTTGGAAAAACTCCCTAGAAAGGTCAAAACCTAGAGAGGAACTAGGCTATGAGAGGTGGCCAGTCCTCTTCTGGCTGTGCCAGAATTCTAAGCACTTTTTTATTTTTATTATTATTTTTTTACCTTTATTTTACTAGGCAAGTCAGTTAAGAACAAATTCTTATTTTCAATGATGGCCTAGGAACAGTGGGTTAACTGCCTGTTCAGGGGCAGAACGACAGATTTGTACCTTGTCAGCTCGGGAATTCGAACTTGCAACCTTTCGGTTACTAGTCCAACGCTCTAACCACTAGGCTACCCTGCCGCCACTTAACCAGCTTTGACCTGAGGTGAGTTTATTAGAAATTATGATAATTGCACAACCTTTATGGAGGCAATCCCTGACCATATTCACACAGATATCCCACTTTGAGACCATTTAAACAAGATTCAGGGCCCATTTGGGACCCATGTTGAAGCCTACATACCCATGCATGACTGCAAGTGCACCTAACTGGGTCCCAGTGGCAGTCCCTGACCCTATTCACAACTCATAGCCCACTTACAGTCCATTTAAAAAGTATCCTGGGCCCAGTTGGGACCCATGTTGTAGCCGACATGGGTTTGCCTGTGTGTGACCCTAAAGGTTAACCCAACTGGGTATCAGCTAAGGCAGGTATTCCCTAACTGGGGTACGCGCAATGCCTTCGGTGGTACGCCAAGTAAAAATGTGTTTCACATATTCAAACAGTCCATTTATATTTTACAATGGGGCTGGCTATACATTTGTATTTTTTGCCAAAAATACATTTTAACCATCTAGTGTTCAGCGAAATAACTTCATAATGTCAAATACAGGTAGCCTAGTCAAATAATTAACATCCAATCACATTAACCGTTACTCTCTCGCGGGAATTCCACTAACGGTCCATATGTAGCCAAACGTAGCTGCTGCTCATGTTGCTATCCGTACTGATGGCGCAAAAGACATGACAGTAAGACATAGTGGAGTGGTAATGTGTGTGCAAGCAGTTGCTCCCGACACCAGTTGGGTACATTGCAGCATTCACACTGTATCATCCAGCTAGAGGTTCTTGCTGCCAAGGGAATGCCTGACAGCTTTAAAAATGTTTTGGACACTATAGTGAAAATGATTAACTTTGTTAAAGCAAGGTCCCTGAACTCTCGTGTATTTTCTGCACTATGCAATAATATGGTCAGCATAATGCTTTTACAATATACAGAAGTGCACTGGTTATCAAGGGGAATGTATTGACACGCTTTTTGGAATTGAGAGCTTAAAGATTTCTTTACTGACCTATAGTTTTCACGTGTCTGACTGCTTGCATGATGAGTTTCTCACACAACAGGCCTATCTGGGTGATGTTTTTTCTCGCCTGAATGAACTGACTGTAGGATTACAGGGACACTCCACAACTATATTCAAAGTGGGGGACATAATTGAGGCTATGAGTAAAAGTTGGAGCTTGTGTCTGTCTGCATTAACAAGGAACACACACAGGTCTTTCCAACATTGTATGATTTTTTTTGTGTGCAAATGAACTCAAGCTTACGGACATAGTCAAATGTGACATAGCGAAGCACCTTAGTAGTTGGGCAATTAGGCAGGTACTTTCCCAAACAGATGACAGAAACAACTGGCTTCGTTATCCCTTTCATGCCTTGCCTTGAGTCCACTTACCGATATCTGAATTGGCCTCAGAGTTTCTTGCCTTGGCAAATTGCGCTGTTAAGACACTGATGCCCTTTGCAACCACGTACTGTACCTATGTGAGAGTGGATTCTCGGCCCTCACTAGCATGAAAACTAAATACAGGCACAGACTGTGTGTGGAAAATCATTTCAGACTGAGACTCTCTCTAATACAACCCAACATTTCCGAGTTGTGTGCATCCTTTTAAGCACACCCTTCTCATTAACCTGTGGGGAGTTATTCACCATTTCTTCATGAACAAATAAGATTTTATATGTAAGATGGTTAAATAAAGAGCAAAATTATTGATTATTATTATATTATTACAGTTTTTCTCAATTGCTAAAACACAATTTCTGGAACCTTGCTCCATTTCCTGAAAACATTAAACACAAAACCTCATCTTCAAGCACTATTTACATAACCTCTGACTCCTCTTGCAAAATGAAACATTCGCCTCAAAACAGTTTTACCTGTGTTCAAAATCAAACACTGCTCTCAAATCATAAAAGTGATCAAAATGATATACACTCTCAAGCAGTCAGTAAACAATACACCGAATAATAGAAAACACATTGTTCAAAACATACAACTCTCAGGGAGAAGTACATTTTTAATCTACAAAAATATTCATATTTTTCTGTCATTGCATGAACATGTTCTATCATAGTAGCTCAAAATTGATCAGAAATTACTACTCTGCTTTTCTCTTAGTTTTTTGTTCTTCCTCCTCCTTGTACCCCTATTTTTACAGTACTGTACCCTGTATCTCACAAACTTGTCCTTTGTCTCTATGATACTGTAATTCTTGTTCTTTGTTGATATGAACCTGCAACAAGTCAACATCTACTGAGCAGTCAGTACTGTTAATAAATGGAAAGCACAATGTTCAGGGCCATACAATTCATCCATTGTACAGTATACAGCCTACAATGCACTGTACTACAGTATCCATTCTCAGACTTTCTCCTTCCCACCTTCAACAACCTGTTTGCTCTCTGAACTGGCTTATATTGGTTGTGTCGCATCATTTGAAAGAGGTTAAATCAATTTTCAGTGGTTGTGTTCAATCAATGACATATGTTCTCTATTTTTATTTGATTGTTGTCACTTGTGTTTACCAGTATGGATGACATGTGCATTAGAGTGCAGAATGTGTTTTGAGAATGAGAATGTGTTAAGAGTTTTGCTGAAAAGTCTAGGTGAGATCTGCAAATTGTGTTTCATCATGTGAAATGGTTTAAGGTATTGACAACAGACTGCATAATTAGCTGAATGAGTCCAGGCAACTGAGAACTTTGTTCAGCCAATGTGTTTTAGTGTTTTAGCAATTGAGAAAAACTGTATTTGTGCCCTGGTCCTATAAGAGCTCTTTGTCACTCCCATGAGACGGGTTGTGACAAAAACTCACTCATTCTTATGTTTAATAAATGTATCATATAGTGTGTGGCAGGCTTACAATGATAGCAAAAAAACTACATTTGAGAGTGTGCTGACCTTGGTGCTAGAGGGGGTACCCAGCTGGAAGTTGAATGTTTGAAGGGGTACGGGGCTATACAAAGTTTGGGAACCACTGAAAGGTAACCATTTAGAGCCCTTGCCAAATTGAAACCCATGAAGCCCATATTAATCCAGGTGGCGTACAATGGGTTGTTGGCTGGGTTGTTGTTGGGAGGTGGGGATCAGGGATATTGAGGGGCGTGGAGGAGCGATCAGGGGTAGTAAATGGGCTCGGGCGGTTGAAGGTGGTGATATGCTGAGGGGTGTAGGAGGGGGAGTCGGTTTTTTGAAGGGAATTGGGAGTTGTGCTTTGAGGTCAGGTGCAGTAGGGACAATGGGGGATGTATTTGGGACTGTAGGGGCTAGGGTGGTGATATCAGGGGTGGTAAAAAGTAGGTGGGCAGGAAAGGAGTGGTATGGGAAATGTTTTGGAGGGGGAGACGGTTCCTCTGAAGGGGTAGGGGACTTTGAGAGCCTGCGTGCTGGCTTTGGGATTCTGATTCTGGGGTTGTTTTGTGGTCTGGTATCTTGCTGGTGTGTTTTGTCTTTTTTTGTATGTTCTTTAGATATTGTTGTAGTATGGTCGGTGAACTGGGGAGACAGGTCGGGCCGTGGTCAAGCCACTGTTACTTTTCCGTCTTCTCCAGTCCTTCCGGCAATTCCGGCCTGAGAGACAGCGCCAGCCGCAGTCACTGTTACCGTTGCTGCCTTCTTGTCCATCCAAAGAAAAGGATAGGGGGAGAGAGGGTAGAGGGAGGCATACAACCCCAGTTCGTAGGACTGAAAAAGAATGCATGCAACAAGCATCTTTGTCACTATAATTCACTCAAAAGGCAAGGCACTCTGGGAAATATGCAAATAAAGCTTTACACTAAGCATTGTGTTAATTCAACACTGTTCAGTGTCTACACTGTTCAGTGTCTATACGGGTCCACACTTTCAGTGACAATTTTACACTGGGGAATTTGCTGTGTGGCATACTAAGGGAAGTGGAGGACCATTCCAGAGAGAGAAAGTGAGAAAGAGCAATAGAGAAAGAGATTTCTGTATGGAAATGAATATGAGCCAGACTTCCAATAACTCTGAAAACCTTCTCCCTATTGTTCCCATTTTCCCCATCTGACAGGGGGAATTGATGGAGAGCCGTGCAGTTTGAAAATGGAAGGAGGAAATACAGCAGATAAGAAAACAAAGCTGTTCCAGCAAAGCAGAGAGGATTCAGTCTCAGGAGAGAATGCATGGAGAGGAGACCGACTGGAATTAAAGATTTTTAAAATCCCCCAAACAAATTTAATTCTATCTATCCCTCTTGAATATTCCATTGGAGAAGGAAAGTTTTTATCATATGCATTATTGATGAACACTTTAGGAGATGATTTGACTGCTAAATGAATGACAGTTAAAATGTTAAAATACATTTTGGGGGGGTTAAAACATCCTGACTATGTCTTTGTGCTTTCTTCCTTATGTGGTGCTTTTCTTCTCCTCGAGCATTTGTTAGACTTGGAAGCAGTCAGTCTAGCAGGTACAGAACTTGGCTGCATGTAAGGTATTCCTAAAGGAAGAAAATGGCTCACTTTCATTAATTTCTCAAGCAAATCTGATATTCCCTCCTCAAATAATAAGCCTGTTTACACACCCTATTTGTGCAGACCACATTTACATAATTTAACAGACACTCTAATCCAGAGTGATTTACAGGAGCAATTAGGGTGAAGCGCCTTGCTCAAGGGCATATTGACAGATTTTTCACCTAGTCAGCTCGAGGATTCGGTTACTGGCTCAACGCTCTTAACCGCCAGGCTACCTGCCGCCCTAGGGGTGCTTCCCAAATGGCACCCTATTCCCTATATAGTGCACTACTTTGGTCAAACGTAGCACACTACATCGAAAATAGGCTGCCATTTGGGATGCAACCTAGATAGATCTGGTCTGGTGTCAACGTGTTGATTACTTTGAGAGAGTAATTATTCTGCCTAATTACATGAAGCAGTATGAAGAACCCTGCTTCTATATTTAGCACATTGTGGAGGTAAAGATGAACAATGGGCCATTCAAACAGTCACCCCTATATAACACTACAATTAATTTCTCTAATTGGAAATAAACACAAAGTAACATAATTAACAATGTATGTCGTTAGTTTGAAATCCTTTTCCTGGAGTGAGAGGATATGTTGGCATCTGATTCTAGGTGCTTGAAATGTGCCATAGAGTGATAAGCACTAAAGCTCTTTCATGTGAGCACACACAGGTGTTCTGAACTTTTGTTCTTACTGTTCTGATTCGGACAACACTACTCTGAGGTGATTCTAAGGGAACACTTACAAATTCCAGAAGGGTCTGCAAAAAGAGTTATGCAGCCATAGAGAACCATCCCTGGTGAATTATGCCCAGTTGAACCATCTAATTCCTCATTAGAAACGTCAAGACATTCAGATATCAAATAAAAGAGAGAGAGAATAGAGAGTAGCTCTGAGAGAGAAAGAGAAAGGGAATAAATCAGAGAGGAAGACAAAGTGAAAGAATGAGAGAGAGAGAAGTGGTTGGTAAAGGGGAAGAGAGAGAAAGCAAAAGAATAAGAGAGAGAGAGAGACAGAAAAAGAGAGTGAATGTGAGAGAGAGAGATAAGCGGTTAGTAAAGAGGGAGAGAGAGAGTACTTCTCTCAGTAATGCATCTACAGTACCTGCCAGGGCCGCTCAGGCCACATAAACATTGACAGCAGGTAATGAGGTGCTGATGGAGGGACCTGACCAAACAGTGATGTGATTGTTGTGACAGCCAGGCTAATACCTGGGATCACACCTCAGGATGCTGGCCAGGGCACGGCTTATGCAAACACTTTGATGAAAGAAAAGAGAAAGCTAAGCACTGACTGACTCTTGCTCTCTCTCTCTCTCTCCACTCAACGATTCAGCTGTATGGCTTACCTGCCTCATGGTGTAGGTGTAATACTGTGGTATCTCCTTTCCTTAATGTTGGAATGTTGGCAAACTGTCTCTTTTAAATAATGAGGCAGGCATAAGAATAGGCAGGCCTGTTAGATTTCAGTTCAAGAGAGAATGAAAACGTATTCAATCAAAACAGGTTCACAGAGTTCTGGTATTGGCAAAGGCCAATACATTATGCCCAGTTGAATTGTGAATTGCTATGCATTCAAGTTTCTTTTAGTCTCACTGTAAACATTGCACATCTCTCTCTCTCTCTCTCTAGCCATGGTCGATTGACCACAGCCCTAAATGTAAACTTAAGTCGGTGTTATGTCCATTCTCCAAAACACATTTGGGTTTAACTTAAAACATCCCAACTTTGTATGTAAGACTAGCATGAGTCATAAAGACCAATAAAGACACTGGGAGGGAGGATAGAAACAAAAATTCAGACAGAGTAAATCATACAGAAATGTAGATATCAGCAGTGGAAAGACAGAGACAGGAATGGAGGAATGAAGGGATGGAGGACAGAAACAGACAGTCAGTCAGACAGAGAGGATGTATGGCAGGTTTCTTTACTACTCCTTATTCCATGAAAATCGCTGTAAGTTATCTTGCAAAAGACCTATACTTTCTAATCCAAGCTTTCTAATCCAAGATTTTACAGTGCAAATATCTTGTTCTCTTACAACAGGCTGAAGGATTTGGAACCATCTGCTCTCAAGGCTACTTTTCAAACTAAACAGTAATAATCCTCCCAGTGACAACCTGGGAGAGAGGGAAGGAGGGAGATATGGCAATACAGATAAAGGAGAGACAGTCTGTTAGCAGAAACCTCCTAGATGCAAAACAAAAGTAGTCCTCCTTATTATTACCAATGGTATTGGATACAAGATAAAGAAGACAAATTACTGTGATGCAGGGAAAATGTACAAATCTTCAAACAACCAAGTGTGCATACACGGTCTGTGCTGCACATACAGGGGAATGTGCTCATAACTAATATATAAAAATTCAGCTCTGCAGAATGTTTACTGCAAGCTTTTGACTACTGGACATTTTTCCATCATTGTACTGTTGTAATGTATCAGTTGATCAATAATATGCATGATGCTGGCTTCCTAAAGCCAATATAGTGGATTAAGGATCATTTTTGCCAGCCATAAGAAGTGATGTAATTCAATAGTCAATATTCAATGCTACCCTGTTATGCAGGTAAATGAGGACCCAAAAGCAACTTGGCGAAAACAGAGTCTTTAATCCAGTAAAGTCAATATACAATCATAAGGCATAATTCCACTCGTAATGACGAGAACAGACTGGAGACTCGATCAAGAACTGCAGGTTGCCTCGGGAAGGCACTTGAACGTAGCAGACTCAGACACCTGCTCACCACGCAGCATCTGAGGGAAACACGACACGACAGGGCGATACACAGACACAGCACGGTGAACAATAGACAAGGATCCGACAGGGCAGGAACGGAAAACAAGGGGAGAAATAGGGACTCTAATCAGGGAAAAAGATTGGGAACAGGTGTGGGAAGACTAAATGATTGATTAGGGGAATAGGAACAGCTGGGAGCAGGAACGGAACGTTAGAGAGAAGAGAGAGAGGAAGGGAGAGAGAAAAAGGGGAACGAACCTAAAAAGACCAGCAGGGGGAAAACGAACAGAAGGAAAAGCAAAATGACAAGACAATCTAAGACAAAACATGACATACCCAGTTTAGCATACTCACTATACTGCTGCGTTATAAAGGGTTTTTGTAATGACTGATATTCTTTATTCAGGATGTTGTTGTTTATTGATTGTTGTTCATTGTTGTGTTCGAGGGATGGACCTTGATATATATACCTTGATATATAACATGATCTCACAACGAGATCATCCTGTCGGGCTGTATCACCGCCTGGTATGGCAATTGCTCCGCCCACAACTGTAAGGCTCTCCAGAGGGTACTGAGGTCTGGCAAACCCATCACCGGGGGCAAACTACCTGCCCTCCAGGACACCTACACCACCCGATGTCACAGGAAGGTCAAAAAGATCATCAAGGACAACAACCACCCGAGCCACTGCCTGTTCACCCCGCTATCATCCAGAAGGCGAGGCCAGTACAGGTGCATCAAAGCTGGGATCGAGAGACCAGCTTCTATCTCAAGGCCATCAGACGGTTCAACAGCCATTACTAACATTGAGTGGCAGCTGCCAACATACTGACTCAAATCTCTAGCCACTTTAATAATAAAAATTGGATGTTATAAATGTATCACTCGTCACTTTAAACAATGCTACTTTATATAATGTTACATACCCTACATTACTTATCTCATATGTATATGAGATAATATGTGCCTATGCCGCACGGCCATCACTCATCCATATATTTATATGTACATATTCTTATTCATTCCTAGGTAGTTTTTGTGAAATTGATAGATTACTTGTTAGATATTACTGCACGGTCGAAACAGGAAGCACAAACATTTCGCTACACTAGCATTAACATCTGCTAACAATGTGTATGTGATCAATACAATTTGATTTGATTTGATTGGATTTACTGTATATTCTCTGAATCACAAAACGTGTGATATTTACATCAATCAAGTAAGTGAGGTGTTAAGGTAATGGTGTAGTTGGGGGTATCTAAATAGAAGGTGATCATATCTTCAAAGCCATGCTCTCTTTTGGTTGGAGGAGAAGAAGTAATTATCAGTATTTTCTCCGGCCTGGAAGGGAACCTCTCCTCCAACTGCTGCATATTCATGATCCTGTCCTCTTTTGTTGGGACGACTAAAAGAGGAAAATCCTGATTTACAGCTCTGGGAGTTCAGCCCTGTTCATCTATCCCAGTCCCTGTTTAGAGGTACACTGGCAGTTCACTGGTGTCGTGTCTTTGGCTATGCTGGATTAAGTGATATGACATGCTATTCTATAAAATAATTTCTCTGTAATTAATATTACCTGATTAAACAAATCATGTAAAAGTAATTAACCAGATAGTCGGGGCACCACGAAATAATGTTTATAGAGCTGTTATCTTCCGAATAAACTCTTAAAGACCTGGTAATCTTTTACATCAATAGCAGTCAATATTCAATCGTCACCTTGTTTCAGTCTCATCTGAATATTGTAGAATTCTTCACGAACCGTGGCTAACAAGTTGAATCAGCAATACAAACTTTGGTTTAATTATTTATTTACTAAATACCTAAATAATCACACAGAATTACATAAACACAGAATGGATCATACATTGATTACTAACTATGTCCTACAAGAAAACGTCCCTGGGGGACGGAACCTGTATTACGGCTGGTAACACAAAGAGAGGGGGTTGGGCTTGAATGAAAGTGTGGGAAGACTGAGTAACAAAGGGAGAAGCTATGCTATCGTAAATACAGAATCTTATGCATTTTAAATAACCGCCCATTTTGAAAATGAAAATGCAATAAATATTTACTCTGAGCTACGCTTCGGTAGGTTGGTCGTAGATGCTGGCCGTGTTGCCCAACAGAGATCTTCCTTGTCCTTTGAAGAGTGTCTCTGGTGGTAAACTGGATACTTGGTAGTATCGTGTTGTTTTTTCGAACAGTTCCTTTGTCCGTCCTTTCCTAGCTCACGTTTACAGTGGCTAGGAGGTATCACTTCTGGAGTGAATAACAGTTCAAAGTTCATACCAAGTTGCCATGCTATATGCTCATGCTATATTCTGGCTGGTATAGTCAAAATTTCACCCTTCCGGCATGGAGGTCATCACCTTCACATTGAAATTCGATGCTAATTTCGTTAGGTTCTTGCTGATGTTGGCTTAGTTCTGTAGGTGGTCTTTGTCCTTCTAACATAGGGCTCTCACCCTAATGTACCCGGAACACCTTATTATCTGAACACTTTCAACAGAGGACTGTCGCCCTAATGTCATCGGAACAGAAAGTTATATTTTCGTAAAGGGCTTGTATAGTGGAGGGAGAGAAGGGTGCGTTTCATAGTTTATAACCAATGTCTTTTCACAGGGGCAGGCCACTGAGTGAGCAGAGCTGTAACCTTGTGAAAACACAATTCTCTCATTTGGAAGCTAAAATTACATTTCATCTTTTCACAAATAGTTTCATATTTAAACATTTAAATTGCCCAACAATTACATGTGAATCTGATGCCTATAATGTGTAGACTTTCCAAGATACAGTTTATGTCATCCTATCATTAATAAGAATGTCACAACCGAACTGACATCATATTCATTAAGTACCAACACATATTTTCAACTGGTTGGATTACCGAAATGTGGTTCCTTTTGTCATGCCTTGGTCATTGTATCTTGTGTTTTTGTTATATGTTTGGGTAGGCCAGGGTGTGACATGGGTTTATGTGTTGTATTTCGTATTGGGGTTTGTATTAATTAGGAGTGTGTATTAGTAGGGGTGTGTCTAGTTAGGCTTGGCTGCCTGAGGCGATTCCTAATTGGAGTCAGCTGATTCTAGTTGTCTCGGATTGGGAACCGTATTTAGGCAGCCTGAGTGCGCGTTGTATTTCGTGGGCGATTGTACCTGTCTTTGTGTTAGTCACCAGATAGGCTGTAATTTGTTTCACTTGTTTGTTGTTTTTGTATTTTCATTATTTCATGTACCGCTTTATCTTTATTAAAGGTCATGAGTAACCTACACGCTGCATTTCGGTCTGAATCTCTTCAAACAACAGACGAAGTTCATTACAGAATTGCCCACACGATTCACAGACCGAGCAGCGTGTGAACTGGCAGGAGCTAAAGGAGGACGATATGGACGGCAGAAGCAGGGATTATACGACGTGGGAAGAAATCGACAGGTGGGCAGCCGACCCAGAGCGAGTGCAAGAGCCCGCCTGGGATTCCCTACAGCAATGCGAAGAGGGCTATACACAGATGGAATCGAGAAGGAAAGCATTGCTATACAGAGCGAAAACTGAAGGTAACAGGGGAAAGCGCAGAGAGAGAGTGGCTGAGTCAGGAAACAGACCTGAGCCTACTCTCCCTGTTAATCGTGAAGAGCAGTTGCAATGGGAGAGAATGCATCATTTGGAGATTTGGACATGGGAGGAGGAATTAGACGGTCAAGGACCCTGGGAGCAGCCGGGAGAATATCGCCGTCCCAAGGAGGAAATAGAGGCAGCTAAAGCGGAGAGGCGTATGTATGAGGAGGCAGCACGGCGACGCGGTTGGAAACCGGAAAAACAGCCCAAAAAAATTATTGGGGGGGGAGCTAGAAGGGAGAAGAGCTATGCCAGGTAGGAAACCTGCGCATACTCCCTGTGCTCACCGTTGGGCTAGAGAGACCGGGCAGGCACCGTGTTATGCTATGGAGCGCACGGTGTTTCCAGTGCGGGTGCAGAGCCAGCTGCGACTCATACCAGTCCTTCCTATTGGCCGGGCTAGAGTGGGCATCGAGCCAGGTAAGCTTGGGCAGGCTCGGTGCTCAAGAGCTCCAGTGCGCCTGCACGGTCCGGTCTATCCAGAGCCACCTCTACACACCAGTCCTCCGGTAGCAGCTCCCCGCACCAGGCTTCCTGTGCGTGTCCTCGCGCCAGTACCACCAGTTCCAGCACCACGCACCAGGCCTCCAGTGCGCATAGCCTGTTCAGCGCAGCCAGAGCCTTTCTCCTCTCCTGCGCTGCCGGAGTCTCCTGTCTGCCCAGCGCCGCCAGTCGGCCCAGCGTCACCAGTCTGCCAGGATCCGCCAGAAGTGCCAGTCTACCAAGATCTTCTAGATCGGCCAGACAACCTTAATCATCCAGGTCCACCAGCCAGCCAGGATTTACCGGAGCCTACTACCTGCCTGAGCTTCCTCTCAGTACTGAGCTTCCTCTCAGTACTGGGCTCCCTGTCATGTTTTGTCATTTATTATCATGTCTTGTCCCTGTGCTTCCCATTCTATTCGTTTCCCTCTGCTGGTCTTATTAGGTTCTTTCCCTCTTTCTAGCCCTCTCTCTCCCCCTCCCTCTCTCACTCTCTCGCTCTCTCTTCTCTCTATCGTTCCGTTCCTGCTCCCAGCTGTTCCTATTCCCCTAATCATCATTTAGTCTTCCCACACCTGTTCCCGATCCTTTTCCCTGATTAGAGTCCCTATTTCACTCCTTGTTTCCCGTACCTGCCCTGTCGGATCCTCATTTATAATTCACCGTGCTGTGTCTATGTTTTGCCCTGTCGTGTCGTGTTTCCCTCAGATGCTGCGTGGTGAGCAGGTGTCTGAGTCTGCTAGGTTCAAGTGCCTTCCCGAGGCAACCTGCAGTTCTCGATCAAGTCTCCAGTCTGTTCTCGTCTTTACGTGTAGTAGTATGCTTTTTGTTTTGTAAAGTTTATTCTGGATTAAATACTCTGTTTTCGCCAAGTCGCTTTTGGGTCCTCATTCACCGGCATGACAGAAGGATCCGACCGAGGAATGGACCCAGCGACTACAGACGCTCGTAACACTGCCGTCGAGATCCAAGGAGCCATGCTCGGCAGACACGAGCAGGAATTGTCTGCTGCTCGCCATGCCGTGGAGAACCTGGCCGCTCAGGTTTCCGACCTCTCTGGACAGTTCCAGAGTCTTCGTCTCGTGCCACCTGTTACTTCCTGGCCTGCCGAGCCTCCAGAACCTAGGGTTAATAACCCACCTTGCTACTCCGGGCAGCCCACTGAGTGCCGCTCCTTTCTCACCCAGTGTGAGATTGTGTTCTCTCTCCAACCCAACACATACTCTAGAGAGAGAGCTCGGGTTGCTTACGTCATTTCACTCCTTACTGGCCGGGCCCGAGAGTGGGGCACAGCTATCTGGGAGGCAAGGGCTGATTGTTCTAACAATTACCAGAACTTTAAAGAGGAGATGATTCGGGTTTTTGACCATTCAGTTTTTGGTGGGGAGGCTTCTAGGGTCCTGGCTTCCCTATGCCAAGGTGATCGATCCATAACGGATTACTCTATAGAGTTTCGTACTCTTGCTGCCTCTAGTGACTGGAACGAGCCGGCGCTGCTCGCTCGTTTTCTGGAGGGACTCCACACAGTGGTCAAAGATGAGATTCTCTCTCGGGAGGTTCCTTCCAGTGTGGACTCTTTGATTGCTCTCGCCATCCGCATAGAACGACGGGTAGATCTTCGTCACCAGGCTCGTGGAAGAGAGCTCGCATCAACGGTGTTTCCCTGCTCCGCATCGCAACCATCTCCCTCCTCTGGCTCTGAGACTGAGCCCATGCAGCTGGGAGGGATTCGCATCTCGACTAAGGAGAGGGAACGGAGGATCACCAACCGCCTGTGCCTCTATTGCGGATTTGATGGACATTTTGTTAATTCATGTCCAGTAAGAGGCCAGAGCCCATCAGTAAGCGGAGGGCTACTGGTGAGCGCTACTACTCAGGTCTCTTCATCTAGATCTTGTACTACTATGTCGGTCCATCTACGCTGGACCGGTTCGGGTGCTACATGCAGTGCCTTGATTGACTCTGGGGCTGAGGGTTGTTTCATGGACGAAGCATGGGTTCGGAAACATAACATTCCTTTCAGACAGTTAGACAAGCCTACGCCCATGTTTGCCTTAGATGGTAGTCATCTTCCCAGTATCAAATTTGAGACACTACCTTTAACTCTCACAGTATCTGGTAACCACAGTGAGACTATTTCTTTTTTGATTTTTCGTTCACCTTTCACACCTGTTGTTTTGGGTCATCCCTGGCTAGTATGTCATAATCCTTCTATTAATTGGTCTTGTAATTCTATCCTATCCTGGAACGTATCTTGTCATGTGAAGTGCTTAATGTCTGCCATCCCTCCCATTTCTTCTGTCCCCACTTCTCAGGAGGAACCTGGCGATTTGACAGGAGTGCCGGAGGAATATCATGATCTGCGCACGGTCTTCAGTCGGTCCCGAGCCAACTCCCTTCCTCCTCACCGGTCGTATGATTGTAGTATTGATCTCCTTCCGGGGACCACTCCTCCTCGGGGTAGACTATACTCTCTGTCGGCTCCCGAACGTAAGGCTCTCGAGGATTATTTATCTGTGTCTCTTGACGCCGGTACCATAGTGCCTTCTTCCTCTCCGGCCGGGGCGGGGTTCTTTTTGTTAAGAAGAAGGACGGTACTCTGCGCCCCTGCGTGGATTATCGAGGGCTGAATGACATAACGGTTAAGAATCGTTATCCGCTTCCCCTTATGTCATCAGCCTTCGAGATTCTGCAGGGAGCCAGGTGCTTTTACTAAGTTGGACCTTCGTAACGCTTACCATCTCGTGCGCATCAGAGAGGGGGACGAGTGGAAAACGGCGTTTAACACTCCGTTAGGGCATTTTGAGTACCGGGTTCTGCCGTTTGGTCTCGCCAATGCGCCAGCTGTTTTTCAGGCATTAGTTAATGATGTTCTGAGAGACATGCTGAACATCTTTGTTTTTGTCTATCTTGACGATATCCTGATTTTTTCACCGTCACTCGAGATTCATGTTCAGCACGTTCGACGTGTTCTACAGCGCCTTTTAGAGAATTGTCTCTACGTAAAGGCTGAGAAGTGTTCTTTTCATGTCTCCTCCGTTTCTTTTCTCGGTTCCGTTATTTCCGCTGAAGGCATTCAGATGGATTCCGCTAAGGTCCAAGCTGTCAGTGATTGGCCCGTTCCAAGGTCACGTGTCGAGTTGCAGCGCTTTTTAGGTTTCGCTAATTTCTATCGGCGTTTCATTCGTAATTTCGGTCAAGTTGCTGCCCCTCTCACAGCTCTTACTTCTGTCAAGACGTGTTTTAAGTGGTCCGGTTCCGCCCAGGGAGCTTTTGATCTTCTAAAAGAACGTTTTACGTCCGCTCCTATCCTCGTTACTCCTGACGTCACTAGACAATTCATTGTCGAGGTTGACGCTTCAGAGGTAGGCGTGGGAGCCATTCTATCCCAGCGCTTCCAGTCTGACGATAAGGTTCATCCTTGCGCTTATTTTTCTCATCGCCTGTCGCCATCTGAGCGCAACTATGATGTGGGTAACCGTGAACTGCTCGCCATCCGCTTAGCCCTAGGCGAATGGCGACAGTGGTTGGAGGGGGCGACCGTTCCTTTTGTCGTTTGGACAGACCATAAGAACCTTGAGTACATCCGTTCTGCCAAACGACTTAATGCCCGTCAAGCTCGTTGGGCGTTGTTTTTCGCTCGTTTCGAGTTTGTGATTTCTTACCGTCCGGGTAGCAAGAACACCAAGCCTGATGCCTTATCCCGTCTGTTTAGTTCTTCTGTGGCTTCTACTGATCCCGAGGGGATTCTTCCTTATGGGCGTGTTGTCGGGTTGACAGTCTGGGGAATTGAAAGACAGGTTAAGCAAGCACTCACGCACACTGCGTCGCCGCGCGCTTGTCCTAGTAACCTCCTTTTCGTTCCTGTTTCCACTCGTCTGGCTGTTCTTCAGTGGGCTCACTCTGCCAAGTTAGCTGGTCATCCCGGTGTTCGAGGCACTCTTGCGTCTATTCGCCAGCGATTTTGGTGGCCGACTCAGGAGCGTGACACGCGCCGTTTCGTGGCTGCTTGTTCGGACTGCGCGCAGACTAAGTCGGGTAACTCTCCTCCTGCCGGTCGTCTCAGACCGCTCCCCATTCCTTCTCGACCATGGTCTCACATCGCCCTAGACTTCATTACCGGTCTGCCTTTGTCTGCGGGGAAGACTGTGATTCTTACGGTTGTCGATAGGTTCTCTAAGGCGGCACATTTCATTCCCCTCGCTAAACTTCCTTCCGCTAAGGAGACGGCACAAATCATTATCGAGAATGTGTTCAGAATTCATGGCCTCCCGTTAGACGCCGTTTCAGACAGAGGCCCGCAATTCACGTCACAATTTTGGAGGGAGTTCTGTCGTTTGATTGGTGCGTCCGTCAGTCTCTCTTCCGGGTTTCATCCCCAGTCTAACGGTCAAGCAGAGAGGGCCAATCAGACGATTGGTCGCATACTACGCAGCCTTTCTTTCAGAAACCCTGCGTCTTGGGCAGAACAGCTCCCCTGGGCAGAATACGCTCACAACTCGCTTCCTTCGTCTGCTACCGGGTTATCTCCGTTTCAGAGTAGTCTGGGTTACCAGCCTCCTCTATTCTCTTCCCAGCTTGCCGAGTCCAGCGTTCCCTCCGCTCAAGCGTTTGTCCAACGTTGTGAGCGCACCTGGAGGAGGGTGAGGTCTGCACTTTGCCGCTACAGGGCACAGACTGTGAGAGCCGCCAATAAACGCAGGATTAAGAGTCCTAGGTATTGTTGCGGCCAGAGAGTGTGGCTTTCCACTCGCAACCTTCCTCTTACGACAGCTTCTCGTAAGTTGACTCTGCGGTTCATTGGTCCGTTCCGTGTCTCCCAGGTCGTAAATCCTGTCGCTGTGCGACTGCTTCTTCCGCGACATCTTCGTCGCGTCCATCCTGTCTTCCATGTCTCCTGTGTTAAGCCCTTTCTTCGCACCCCCGTTCGTCTTCCCTCCCCCTCCCGTCCTTGTCGAGAGCGCACCTATTTACAAGGTACATAAGATCATGGACATGCGTTCTCGGGGACGGGGTCACCAATACTTAGTGGATTGGGAGGGTTACGGTCCTGAGGAGAGGAGTTGGGTTCCGTCTCGGGACGTGCTGGACCGTTCACTCATTGATGATTTCCTCCGTTGCCGCCAGGATTCCTCCTCGAGTGCGCCAGGAGGCGCTCGGTGAGTGGGGGGGTACTGTCATGTTTTGTCATTTATTATCATGTCTTGTCCCTGTGCTTCCCATTCTATTCGTTTCCCTCTGCTGGTCTTATTAGGTTCTTTCCCTCTTTCTAGCCCTCTCTCTCCCCCTCCCTCTCTCACTCTCTCGCTCTCTCTTCTCTCTATCGTTCCGTTCCTGCTCCCAGCTGTTCCTATTCCCCTAATCATCATTTAGTCTTCCCACACCTGTTCCCGATCCTTTTCCCTGATTAGAGTCCCTATTTCACTCCTTGTTTCCCGTACCTGCCCTGTCGGATCCTCATTTATAATTCACCGTGCTGTGTCTATGTTTTGCCCTGTCGTGTCGTGTTTCCCTCAGATGCTGCGTGGTGAGCAGGTGTCTGAGTCTGCTAGGTTCAAGTGCCTTCCCGAGGCAACCTGCAGTTCTCGATCAAGTCTCCAGTCTGTTCTCGTCTTTACGTGTAGTAGTATGCTTTTTGTTTTGTAAAGTTTATTCTGGATTAAATACTCTGTTTTCGCCAAGTCGCTTTTGGGTCCTCATTCACCGGCATGACACTCCCTCTCTGTACTGGGCTCCCTCTCAGTACCGAGCTCCCTCTCAGTACCGGACTCCCCCTCAGTACCGGGCTTCCCCTCAGTACCGGGCTTCCCCTCAGTACCGGGCTTCCCCTCAGTACCGGGCTTCCTCTCAGTACCGGGCTGCTTCGGTCCCGGGCTGCCCCTCTGTCCCGGGCTGCCCCTCTGTCCCGGGCTGCCCCGCTGTCCCGAGTTGCCCCTCTATCCCGAGTTGCCCCTCTATCCCGAGTTGCCCCTCTGTCCCGAGCTGCCCCTCTGTCCCGAGCTGCCCCTCGGTCCCGAGCTGCCCCTCAGTTATGTGGGGATCAGGGTGAGGACTATTAGGCCATGGTCGGCGGAGAAAGTGGATTATCCTAGGACGCGAAGGGGAGGAACTAGGACATTGATGGAGTGGGGTCCACGTCCCGAGCCAGAACCGCCACCATGGACAGACGCCCACCCGGACCCTCCCTATGCTCTTGAGGTGCGTCCCGGAGTCCGCACCTTAGGGGGGGGGGTTCTGTCACGCCTTGGTCATTGTATCTTGTGTTTTTGTTATATGTTTGGGTAGGCCAGGGTGTGACATGGGTTTATATGTTGTATTTCGTATTGGGGTTTGTATTAATTAGGAGTGTGTATTAGTAGGGGTGTGTCTAGTTAGGCTTGGCTGCCTGAGGCGATTCCTAATTGGAGTCAGCTGATTCTAGTTGTCTCGGATTGGGAACCGTATTTAGGCAGTCTGAGTGCGCTTGTATTTCGTGGGCGATTGTACCTGTCTTTGTGTTAGTCACCAGATAGGCTGTAATTTGTTTAACTTGTTTGTTGTTTTTGTATTTTCATTATTTCATGTACCGCTTTATCTTTATTAAAGGTCATGAGTAACCTACACGCTGCATTTCGGTCTGCCTCTCTTCTAACAGCAGACGAAGTTCATTACACCTTTCCCCCCACCTTTTGATGTTCTCAGACTCTATATGTTTAACAAAGGCTCTTCAAGAGTATTTCTGTTGAGTCAAGAGAGAGAGGGAAGGGAGAAAGGTATTTATGGGGGGGGGGTCATAAACCTACCCCCAGGCCAACGTCATGACACTGGTAATTATTCAATCAACTCAAATCAAATTAAATATTTATTGGCACATGCTTTGTAAACAACAGATGAACTGCTTACTAAAGGCCCTTCCCAACAATGAAGAATATAAGAAACAAATTAATGATAATAATAATAGAAAAAAATAGTAACAGGAGGAATAAATACACAAAGAGCAATGATAGATTGGCAAAATGTGCAGGGGTACGAGGAAATGTAGGTATGTCCAGTGCATTTGGAATTTATTCAGACTAGAGGTAGACCGATTAATCGGAATGGCCGATTAATTAGATGTTGATTTCAAGTTTTCATAACAATCGGTAATCAGCATTTTCGGACACCGATTATGGCTGATTACATTGCACTCCACGAGGAGACTGCGTGGCAGGCTGACTACTTGTTATGCGAGTGCAGCAAGGAGCCAAGGTAAGGTGCTAGCTAGCATTTTATCTTGTAAAAAACAATCGATCTCAACAACACATGGTTGATGAAATTACTAGTTTATTTAACTAGCTTGTCCGACGTTGCATATAATCGATGCGGTGCCTGTTAATTTATCATTGAATCACAGCCTACTTCGCAAAACGGGTGATTTAACAAGTGCATTCGCAAAAAAAGCACTGTCGTTGCACAAATGTACCTAACCATAAACATCAATGCATTTCTTAAAATCAATACACAAATATATATATATATTTAAACCTGCATATTTAGTTAATATTGCCTGCTAACATGAATTTCTTTTAACTAGGGAAATTGTCACTTCTCTTACGTTCTGTGCAAGCAGAGTCAGGGTATATGCAGCCGTTTGGGCCGCCTGGCTCGTTGCGAACTGTGTGAAGACCATTTCTTCCTAACAAAGACCGTAATTAATTTGCCACAATTGTACATAATTATGACATAACATTGAAGGTTGTGCAATGTAACAGCAATATTTAGACTTAGGGATGCCATTCATTAGATAAAATATAGAACAGAACAGTATTTCACTGAAAGAATAAACGTTTTGTTTTCAAAATGATAGTTTCCGGATTTGACAATATTAATGACGTAAGGCTCATATTTCAGTGTATTATTATATTATAATTAAGTCTATGATTTGATAGAGCAGTCTGACTGAGCGGTGGTAGGCAGCAGCAGGCTGGTAAGCATTCATTCAAACAGCACATTCCTGCATTTGCCAGCAGCTCTTCGCTGTGCTTCAAGCATTGCGCTGTTTATGACTTCAAGCCTATCAACTCCTGAGATTAGGCTGGCAATACTAAAGCAACTATTAGAACATTCAATAGTCAAAGGTATATGAAATACAAATGGTATAGAGAAAAATAGTCCTATAATAACTACAACCTAAAACTTCTTACCCGGGAACATTTAAAAGGAACCACCAGCTTTCATATGTTCTGATCAAGGAACTTAAACATATTTTTTTTACATGGCACATATTGCACTTTTTTTTTCTTCTACAACACTTTGTTTTTGCATTATTTAAACCAAATTGAACATGTTTCATTATTTATTTGAGACGAAATGTATTTTATTGATTTATTATATTAAGTTAAAATAAGTGTTCATTCAGTATTGTTGTAATTGTAATTATTAATTATTATTATTATTATTATTATTAAAAGCTATCGCCAGTTTTGTACAAAGCGACACAGACCAGAGCATGGACCTAGTTTCTCTCAATATCCCCTGATTTCTACCGCAAGCTCTGGACATTTACACCTGGATCTTGCAGCTAGCTAGCTGCTAGCTGCTATCCAAGTGACTGGCTTACGTCGGTCACGGAGCAAACATCAATTATTCCGGAGCTAGCCAGCTGAAGTGTTCCATCAGCCACTCCTGGGCTACAATCACCTATCCGGACCCATTTTACTGCCGACGCGGAGCCCCACCGGGCCTTCACGACTGGACTATCAACGTTATCTGCCCGAGGGAGTTATCCAAGTGGCAACTCTTTGCGTCGTTAACCGGAACTCTCATCTGCGGCCCGCTAATCGTTAGCCGTCTTATCGGCTGCTATCTGAATAGGTCTTTCGGACAATTTTCTTGGGTCACTATATCTATTTTGCCAATTGGATTGGTCCCCTCTACCACACAGAACCCCACTAATCTACATACGGAAACGCACGAGGTGGCTAAAAACAGACCTCCATCCTCTGCTAGCTTGCTACCCATGGCCCGGCTAGCTGTCTGTATCGCTGTGACCCCCAACCAACCTCATTACTCACTGGACCCTTATGATCACTTGGCTAAGCATGCCTCTCATTAATGTCAATATGCCTTGTCCATTGCTGTTCTAGTTAGTGTTTATTGGCTTAATTCACTGTAGAGCCTCTAGCCCTGCTCATTATACCTTATCCAACCCTTTCAGTTCCACCACCCACACATGCGATGACATCACCTGGTTTCAATGATGTTTCTAGAGACAATATCTCTCTCATAATCACTCAATGCCTAGGTTTACCTCCACTGTATTCACATCCTACCACACCTTTGTCTGTACATTATACCTTGAAGCTGTTTTATCGCCCCCAGAAACCTCCTTTTACTCTCTGTTCCGGAAGTCCTAGTGTCACGTTCTGACCTTTATTTCCTTTGTTTTTTATTTATTGAGTATGGTCAGGGCGTGAGTTGGGTGGCCAGTCTATGTTTGTTTTTCTATGATTTGGGGATTTGTATGTTTCGGCCTAGTATGGTTCCTCAATCAGAGGCAGGTGTCATACTCAGGTAGCCTGGGTTGCACTGTTTGTTTGTGGGTGATTGTCTATGCTAGTTGCTTGTGTCAGCACAGGTCTCATTTGTAGCTTCATGGTCGTTATTGGTTTATTGTTTTTGTATGCAGTGTTCAGTACTTTCTTTAATTAAATATTCACTATGAACACATACCACGCCGCATTTTGGTCCTCTGATCCTTCTCGCCTCTCCTCTTCAGATGAAGAGGAGGAAGACCGTGACACCTAGACAACAAATGCTTATAGCTTGTAGCCATACCCTTATCCTACTCCTCCTCTGTTCCTCTGGTGATGTAGAGGTGAATCCAGGCCCTGCAGTGCTGTTACTGTAATTTAATTATACCAATGTGTTTTCATTAATGTAATTCCCTTATTCTATTTTATGAGAATTTGTAAGATTCTTGTTTGCATAAAATAGACGGAGACCAGTCTTATCAATAATGGGTAACATAATTTATTCTTGGAGCGCGCTGCCACGTTAACACGAGCAACAGTTCATAGACAATAACATGATGTAATTGCATTGCTTCTAAAATGAATCTCCTCCTCCAGACCGGGACAAAGGGAACTTTAAAAGTTCATTCAAAGTTCATTCTGACCCCCTAGCACATACACAGGACACACAACAAAACTGAATTAACTTTTGACTTCTCACCATTATCGATCACCACTTAGCTGACAGTTCTAATTAACAGAACCTAGGAATGCACTCCCTGCCTTATCTAAAACACCCCTGAGCTCAGTTTCGTAGGTTCAACCATAGGTTAACTACCTTATCTGTTTACTTAATCCACAAACCATTCCTTTCTTCCTAGTTGGAATGGTGTTCATTAACTTTAATTACTCCTTGTCCGTGTCACACAATCCCTTATGAACTCATATTGTTAATCAGATATAATAAAACAGAGTATACGTTTACTTAGTTACAGTTCCATTTAAGTCATTTAATCATAATTTTCCTAACAAGTGCCTAGCTCCACTCCTATTCCCCAGGCGCTCTCATTTGATGACTTCTGTAACCGTAATAGCCTTGGTTTCATACATGTTAACATTAGAAGCCTCTTCCTAAATTTGTTTTATTCAATGCTTCTGCCAACCCGGATGTTCTAGCCGTGTCTAAATCCTGGCTTAGGAAGACCACCAAAAACTCTGAAATCTCCATCCCTAACTATAACATTTTCAGACAAGATAGAACGGCTATGCTATTTCCGTCTGCAACCGCTGAATAGCATAGCGCAACAGTCAAATAATATTACAAGAAAATATTAATATTCATGAAATCACAACTGCAATATTTTGAAACACAGCTTAGCCTTTTGTTAATCACCCTGTCGTCTCAGATTTTGAAATGATGCTTTACAGCGAAAGCAATCCAAGCATTTGCGTAAGTTTATCGATAACCTAGCATAGCATTATGTACACTTAGCATCAGGAAGCTTGGTCACGAAAATCAGAAAAGCAATCAAATTAACTGCTTACCTTTGATGATCTTTAGATGTTTTCACTCACGAGACTCCCAGTTACACAGCAAATGTTCCCTTTGTTCCATAAAGATTATTTTTATACCCAAAATACCAACGTTTGTTTGTCACATTATGTTCAGAAATCCACAGGAAATACTTCATAATGTCCACAGAAACATGTCAAATTTTTTTTAATAGTCATTCCTCAGGTAGTTTTTAAAATATATATTCAATAATATATCAACCGAGTGTGTAGCTTTTTCGATAACAGCGGAAGGAACAATGGCCGGTTTACTCAATTGCGCACCAACTCACTCTGAGAGCCCCCACCTCTCCACTTACGCAATGTGATCCTTCACGCTCATTTTTCAAAATAAAAGCCTGAAACTATGTCTAAAGACTGTTGAAAGCCACAGAAAATGGAATCTGGTTGATATCCCTTTAAATGGAGGACAGGCACGCATAGGACCACAGAGGTTTCAAAATAAGAGGCTCTTCCTGATTGGATTATCCTAAGAATTTCGCCTGCAATATCAGTTATGTTATACACACAGCCAATATTTTTACAGATTTGGAAACTTTAGTGTTTTCTATCCTAATCTGTCAATTATATGCATATTCTAGCATCTGGTCATGAGATATAGGCCGTTTACTTTCGGAACGTTATTTTCCATTCAAGAAATGTAGAACCAGGAACAGATATAGCATGACTTAAATGTAAATGTAAATATAGCCCTTGGTTCTCTCCAGACCTGACTGCCCTTAACCAACACAAAAACATCCTATGGCCTTCTGCATTAGCATCGAACAGCCCCCGTGATATGCAACTTTTCAGGGAAGTTAGAAACCAATATACACAGGCAGTTAGAAAAGCCAAGGCTAACTTTTTCAAGCAGAAATTTGCTTCCTGCAACACAAAGTCAACAAAGTTCTGGGACACTGTAAAGTCCATGGAGAATAAGAACATCTTCTGCACTGAGGATAGGAAGGAAACTCTGTCACCACCGATAAATCCACTATAATTGAAAACTTCAATAAGCATTTTTCTATGGCTGGCCATGCTTTCCACCTGGCTACACCTATCCTGGTCAACTGCATTGTACCCCCCACAGCAACTCGCCCAAGCCTTCCCCATTTCTCCTTCTCCGAAATCCAGTCAGCTGATGTTCTGAAAGAGCTGCAAAATCTGTACCCCTTCAAATCAGCTGGGCTAGACAATCTGGACCCTTTCTTTCTAAAATTATCTGCCGAAATTGTTGCAACCCCTATTACTAGCCTGTTCAACCTCCTCTTTCGTGTCATCTGAGATTCCCAAAGATTGGAAAGCAGCTGCGGGGGGGGCACTCTAGACCCAAACTGCTACAGACCTAAATCTATCCTACCCTGCCTTTCTAAGGTCTTCGGAAGCCAAGTCAACAAACAGATTACCGACTTTTTTAAAACCGACCTCACCTTCTCCGCTATGCAATCTGGTTTCAGAGCTGGTCATGGATGCACCTCAGCCACGCTCAAGGTCCTAAACGATATCTTAACCACCATCGATAAGAAACAATACTGTGCAGCCGTATTCATTGACCTGGCCAAGGCTTTCGACTCTGTCAATCACCACATCCTCATCTGCAGACTCGATAGCCTTGGTTTCTCAAATGATTGCCTCGCCTGGTTCACCAACTTCTTCTCTGATTGAGTTCAGAGTGTCAAATCGGAGGGCCTGTTGTCCGGGCTTCTGGCAGTCTCTATGGGGGTGCCACAGTATTCAATTCTTGGGCTGACTCTATTCTCTGTATACATCAATGATGTCACTCTTGCTGCTGGTCAGTAAGTCCAGGTTCCAGACGCAGAGGGAGGTGTTCAGTCCCAGGGACCTTAGCTTATTGATGAACTTGGAGGGCACTATGGTGTTGAATGCTGAGCTGTAGTCTATGAATCATATTCTTGTCCAGGTGGGAAAGGGTAGTGTGGAATGTAATAGAGATTGTGTCATCTGTGGATCTGTTTGGGCGCTATGAGCATTGGAGTGGGTCCAGGGTTTCTGGGATGACGGTGTAGATGTGAGCCATGATGAGCCTTTCAAAGCATGTCATGGCTACAGCTGTGAGTGCTACGGGGTGGTAACCATTTAGATAAGTTACCTTGGCGTTCTTGGCCACAGGGACAACAGTGTTCTGCTTGAAACATGTAGGTATTACAGACTGGGTCAGGGAGAGGTTGAAAATGTTTGTGAAAGTACTCGCCAGGGCATGCATCCTGGTAATCCATCTGTCCCTGCTGCCTTGTGAATGTTAACCTGTAATGTTCTTACATCGGCGATGGCAAGCATGATCACACAATCGCCAGGAACAAATGGTGCTCTCATGCATGGTTCAGTGCTGCTTGCCTCGAAGCAAGCATAGCACTAATTTAGCTTGTCTGGTAGGCTTGTGTCACTGGGCAGCAGTTTGCAAGCCCTGCCATATCCGACAAGCTTCAGAGCCGGTGTAGTAGGATTCAATCTTAGGAGGGCATAGCAGGTTTTCTTTTAAGCCTCTGTATTATTATTATTATTTACCTTTATTTAACTAGGCAAGTCAGTTAAGAACAAATTCTTATTTACAATGACAGCCTACCCCGGACAATGCTAGGCCAATTGTGCACCGCCCTATGGGACTCCCAATCATGGCCGGATGTGATACAGCGTGGATTCGAACCAGGGACTGTTGTGACATCTCTTGCACTGAGATGCAGTGCCTTAGACTTCTGCACCACTCGGGAGCCAAGTGACCAGCTCCTTGAAAGCGGCAGCTCTAGCCTTTAGCCCAGGATGGATGTTGCCTGTGGTCCATAGCCTCTGGTTGGGATATGTATATACTGACACTGTGGGGATGACTTTGTCAATGCACTTATTAATGAAGCTAGTGACTGATGTGGTAAACTCATCAATGCCATTGGATGAATCGCCAGAACATATTCCAGTCTGTGCTAGCAAAACCGTCCTGAAGGATAGAAAGTGTTTTACTGGACGACTTACATATTGAGCTCGTCACTGGTACTTCCTGTTTGGCTTTTTTCTTGTAAGCAGGAATCAGGAGAGGATACAGTTATGGTCAGATTTGCCAACTGGAGGGTGCGGGAGAGCTTTGCCTGATTCTGTGTGTGTGGTTACAACCCCATTGGGGAAGGCTCATCAATATTTGTTAGGCTTGAAAGGGAATCATAGACTGCTGAAAGCTTAATTAAAAATACAAAAAGCATGCGTTTCTCTACCATAGAAGTTGATAACGATTCAACAGAACAGATGAACTGGAATGACATTTACTCCAATGGTTCACCAAAAATAGCTTTCTGAAAGTCACGCCCCTACGAAGCCAAGCTTCCAGTCTTCTGAGCTGTCCCACTGGGTCATATCTCAATGAAACAGTTTCATCAAACCAACCTTGCTTTTTTTCAAAAAACAACCCAACTATGTGGCCTAATGCCTGCAACTCAGCATTTGGGGCCAAACAGCCCCCTACATTTTGTGTTAAGTCCTCAAAATAAGGTCTTATGAAATACATATTGTATTGTTAAATAATTAAGTTTCAACAATAAACTATTCACTTAGGATCTCACTTGGTGAATCCATATGACTAAAAATGGATGAATACAACACCCATGTCTCTGTCACTAACACATTCAATAATGGGTGGTAACTAAAATTCACTCGAAAGGCAAGGAACTCTGGGGAATATGCAAATAAAGCTTTACACTAAGCAGTGTGTTAATTCAACACTGTTCAGATTCTATAAAGTTGACACTTTCAATGTTAATTTTACACTGAGGAATTTGCTGTGTGTTAATTATACAAAACAATTGACCAAACTGGAATTTTCTAAACCAATAGGGATAACAAGACTGAGGTGATCATCGTAGTAAAAACCTTAAAAGGATAGTTAGGGATTTTGGCAATTAAGCCCTCTGTCTACTTCCTCACAGTCAGATGAACTTGTTTATTCCATTTTTATGTCTCTGTTTTCAGTTAGTTTCCAACTAGCGTTAGCGCAATAACTGGGAGTCTAAGGGTACAACTAGCATGTTAGCTGCTATGTCCCTGTAGACTCCCAGTCATTGCACTAACGCTAGTTAGTATTGGGTCTCAAAACTAACTCATACTTCCTTCATATTAGACGCATAGACATACAAATGGTATTGACAAGTTCATCTGACTCTGGTGAAGTATGAAGATGAAGGGCATTAATTGCCAAAATCCCAAACTTTCCCTTTAATATATAGCTGATGATTCAACGTTACCATTAATGATGTTATTGGAGGTGCATGACAAACACTAAGGGAATATAACCATTCATACTACTTATTTTGTTTAACATACTATGCCTCGAGGCCATCTTCTTATACAGTAGGCTATGTTAGATAATACATGTAGAAACAGGTCAGAAAACATGTAATTATACAACCAAAATTATGATGTTCTTTATGATGATATACTTACTTGCAGTTTACTTCAAGTTGAATGTGTTGATATACTGTACACTGAGTGTTCAAAACATTCTTCCTAATATTGGGTTGCACTGCTTTTTGCACTCAGAACATGTCAGGGCATGGACTCTACAAGGTGTCGAAAGCGTTCAACAGGGATGCTAGCCCATGTTGACTCCAATGCTGTTGGCTGGATGTCCTTTGCGTGGTGGACCATTCTTGATACACATGGGAAACTGTTGCGCATGGCAAGCCCAGCAGCATTGCAGTTCTTGACACACTCAAACCGGTGTGCCTGGCACCTACTACCATACCCCGTTCAACGACACTTCAATATTTTGTCATGCCCATCTGAATGGCACACATAGACAATCCATGTCGTAATTGTCTCAAGGCTTAAAAATCATTATTTAATCTGTCTCCTCTCCTTCATGTACACTGATTGAAGTGTATTTAAGAAGTGACATCAATAAGGGATCATAACTTTCACCTGCTTAGTCTAAAGTATGTCATGGAAAGAGCAGGTGTTCTAATGTTTTATAAACTCAGTGTATTTGAATAATGACATAATGACTGAGTAAGACATCACCATAACAATTACCATAAAACCAAACACTAAATTAGATGTTAATGAGAAGACATCAGTATCATCCTAAATGTTTTAAAAGAATACAGAATACAAAATAACACAATAGATTGAAACAGTCATGTGCTAATATTGAAAGCTAGAAAAGGGATTCTGATTATTTTCCAATATTAACTGTATGAGACAGATTGCATTAAGCATCACTACTGTTGAGTTTTATCTACTGCAATGTACAATGATTAATACTGTACATCTCTTTGACAGAGGCCCTTGTTAATTCATCCACTGTCATCTTTAATTTCTTAAATAAACTAACAAGTAATTGACACCATGATAGACACTCAATGTATCCCGATGATGTCCTGTTTTTGTAACAACCTTTTCCTGAACAAGAAACTCCCCAATCTGTAGGGATGTCAGAAAGGGTTGCCACGTGGCAGACATATGACAGGACAGACATGATTCTAATGGATTCCAATGACTATGTTAGATGTGTTTTTAATCAACAGGGAAGTACACAGAGGGGATGGGAGGGGCTCAGAGTAATCCGTGTTGAATATAATATAAAGTCTCCCTGTGTGTGACAGATAATTAATGGAGGATACAGTGGCTCTCAGTTCTGAATGGGATGGCTGTAGAAAAGGACCAATTTCAGACCTGAATTATGGGACTGTCTAGACACTGACACTCATTATAAACAACAGAACATTACAATCTGATCATTGAGAGAGCAGCTTTCTTCCTAGGTTCTCAATGTTCCCAGCTCGCTTAGACACAATATTATTCAAACCTGTCTTAGCCGATACAACTGTGAGTTATTAAATATTGAATCTACACATTAATATTGAATTGGAGTTTCACCTAACAGTTTTATAGTTTCATTGAGATATGTTTGAACAAATATACACTGCCAATAACACAGGATGTGAGAACTCCCATCTGGATAAATCCACTTCCAAGTCTAACAGCACCCACTAGATTGGTTCCTGCTATCCAGACTGGCTACCCATCCAGTGCAGAGTGTCTGTGTAATAATGTCTCCTTATCTGGATGTGAAGATCAGAGTATTTAACAAGGACTGGTCAGTCAGCATTCTGCACCATGTTTCAACCTTTATTGTTCCACATGAAGTGGTGAACTCCGCCTCCAGCAAACAGGCCATCAGCATTACAGACGGACAGACACAACTCCCCAAGTCCCTGCGGGGGTCATTACGATGAGGACGAGCAGCTCAGAAGACACGAGAGAGAGAGATTTAAGTTTCACGTTTCATTAGTCGTATGTACAGAATAGACATGGTATACAACATAAAACAAAATGCTTACTTGCAGTTTACTTCTCGACGATGCATCAACAATACAATTGTTTCAGTCTGAGAATTGAAGCTGCATCAGCCTTGTCTGCTTGCCTGCTACCAGAGGATTAGCCCCAGGGGAGGAACTGTTTCTACTAGACCGGGTTCAACCATAAGTATTTGTGGTTCGTAATGATCATATAAGATCATGTTTGCACAACTGCTGAGAGCTTTGCTTGAGAGCTTCAATGTACTTCTTCCTTATGTTTCCCATGCTGGGTGCCATTCAAGGAAGAGAGTAGAGCTGTTGGGATATTGGTTAGATGCATGGATCAGGCCAGTAGCTAAAACAAAAACAGACTAGGGCTGTCTGTGGTGGTCACGAAATATCATCAGCCGGTGATTGACAAGCAAATAACTGCCGGTCTCATGGTAATTGACCGCTAATTAACATAAACACATTTAGCATCTCCTGGCTTCTACTGATGCAGGCAAAATTACATTTAACATTATGCACAAGTCATAAAATCACTAATCTTGTGTTGTTGTTCTGGTGTCCATCTGGCCCACCAGAGGTGGGTTCCCTGGCGCTCACTGTTGGAACTGATTGCTGGTAAAATCCATATATTTAATAATTAAATGAGGTCATTTTTAAACATTCACTGACAATAATTCCCCCCTCTTCATGAAATAAATTTGATTGAATGTCACTCATTCTATTGCACTCTATTCTAACCAAACCTGCATTATAGGTTCAGTACACCTATGCACGAACTAGTTGGAAAAAAAGACTTACGCCATGATGGCAGCATGACTGTATTTGTGAAAGATATGGTGGTGCTAAAATACAACAATTCTCTCATTCTGCATTTGCCATCCATCTGTTGTGGTTGCACAAACATGTTCATATTGTCTGTGTAGACTGCTTGGAGGAAACATTTTTCATATTTTTACTTTTAAGACAGTGAAATTTGCAGCAACATATACATTTCATCTTCTTTGTCCTGTACCAAACACATCTAAATGATTAATGCTAGCTGCTGGCTGCATGATTGCATTAACCTAGCTATCTCGCTAAGCTACTAAAGCTAACGTTAGTAGTGTTTTTAGCTAGCTATAGATTAGATTATTTTAGCTAGTTTTAGAGAATGACTAAACTGCTTGTATTAACACGTACCTTGTTTTACAGTCTCTCATGAGGCTGGCAACCAGGCAGGCAGGAGATGAGTGTGAGCGAGAAAAGAAACCAAGTGCAGAGTCAAACAGCGAGGTGCTGTTGCAACCAAATTTTGGTTGTTGAGAGGAATGGTTCATGAGGCTCTCTAGGCTGCAGAAAGGGGCCCACTGACTGGCAAGTAAATCTACCGTCAAAGTCAGTGTCTGGGTTAATGCAGGAAATCCCAGTGTTAGCTTCACTAGACAATGCTGAAATTGGGGGAGATACTATGTCAACTTGTCCAATAAGACACTCCTGGGTTTCTTTTCCGTAGCAAAATGTTTTTCTAAGTTTTTCTACGAACTAATGAATATGTCTGGTAAACGTGTTCGGTGCTGCTGCTTTGAAAGTGGTGTGGCGGCGGCTCTGGAGTGCTGGGTGGTGGCTCACTAACAAGCTAGGAAACAATAAACTGTTCGCATATGTTCACAGATTGCTGTCTCGCCACACGTTTCCAGACGGCTCTGGAGTGCTGGGTGGTGGCAGCTCATTAACTAGCTAGTAAACAAATAGTTTGTATATGCAGAGATTGCATAACAGATACAGAAGTTGTTTACAATAATGTCATGTTTGAAAGGTCATTGTTGATACTTTCATTGGCTGTATTGGTTGGTTATGTTGTTGCTATTTTATATGAAATACCTCTTATATGTTTGTTTTTTAGCTTTCACTAGATCACAGGCTTTGAGAGGCTGCTGTATCGCTTAATCTTTGTCTAAAGTGACTATCTTGCCCTTGCCATACATATACTGTAATAATTTGCATTTGGTAATTGGTTTGCTGCAGCAAATAAGTCATTGCCCTCAACCCAAGCAGTATGGAACCCCCACTAACCCGAAATAAATGAACGCCATGACATTTGAAGCGGAACCGAAGTCATCTAACATGACTCAAGGTGTGCGTTGCACATCACTGTTTGAGCGTTAACGTGGAAATATCTGGAAGGTGTACCTCTGAATCCTATCTAAGTGTGTCAGATGCTGATTCCCTGTCGAGCTCTTAATTGCATCTCCCCGTCATCCTATCGCTAGTAAGGGATGCCGGCGAAGCAACGATGGTCCCGCTCTCTCTGAGAAAGATAATCGGCAGCATGACTGGCTGACTGATGGAGCAAAAAAACAGAGTGCACCTGTCTCCCTTCTATTGCAACAGGATGATAAGGAACTAATGATGGTGTTTGATGTGTGAGGACTTTGATGTCACTTTGAATTCTGCTTGTGTTTTAGGGGTGCCATGGGAACCATCATGCTGTGTGTTTAGTTGTTTGGTCTCGCTAATCTGTCTGAAGTAAGGCGCAGCCTACTCCATGGCCTAGATCTCCCCCAATACAAGTTCAAGACGACATCAGTGCCATGTTGGTCTAAGTATAGGACCAATCACAATCAGCCTCATGAGACCTTTGTCAACAAATGCAAAAAGTAACCAATGCTACACACATTATATTTAGCTATTGTAAACAGTGTCAGCCAACACAAGCTATCTTGTGTTGGCTGACACTGTTGTAACCTTGTGATCATGAGGATTAGACATTCCCCCTGTTAAGTCAATGTGAACACCATGTAAAGTAAATTCATTTAGGTCTGGTTGGCTTAACTAAACAGCAATGATACATTATATTAAGTCTGATATTCATTTAGCATATTCTTTGTTTGCATTAACATCCATATGAATTTGTCTGTCTTTTGATGTTAGGATATGATATCCAGTTTTACAGTTCCACAGATGCTAAGTGGTAAACAGCAAAATCTCCAGTGTTAAATTACCAACATGGTTTAAATTAATCTTATATTATAACTAATCTAGACTTTGTAAATCAAGGTTTATAATTAATCAGAGATGTGTTTCACCACTTAATTTTAAACCAGGATTAGTTAATTTAGTGGTTTAACCATAGATGACGATTAGTGACACATGTCATAATGGATTCACCACAGAAATATGTTCTAATTCGGATTCTATGGAAACAAACCAGCACTGGTCATTACTAGCTAAGTTTTACAAATCTGATTATAGCCACAGGAGCTGAAATTGTTAATCACACAAAAAATACAGCACATACAGTGACATTTAAACTTAAACCTCCTTCAGTGGCCTGAAAACCTGAAACTCATGTTCCAAGTCTGCAACATTGCAAGCACAATTCCTGTTTTACACTCAGTTTCAATTCTATATCACACTTTTTGTAAAACACTACACACAGTTCTCTACATTAGGCACAACACTCAATATTAAAATATCTTTAGTCCTTTTGGAAAGCAATGCCAAGCACAATGCCAAGCTCTATACACCAATTGGCAACACCCACTCCACAGGTGTAAACACTAGTTGCTGAATTGTTCACTTAGAAATCAGAGCTTTATCACTATAAAAGGCCACAGATGAGTTCTCCTGTTTTGGAGGAAAATGGAAGTCAATGGTGAAGCAAGAGCTAGAGGTGAAGGAGTGAGAGGAAGATGAGGAAGAGGAGGACGAGGACGAGGAAGGACAGTTGTCTCAGATGAGATCAGGGCTACATTGGTTGACCATGTGCTCAACAATGGATTGAGTATGTCGACTAAGTTAACGTTATCTAGCTAGGTTAACTAGCTACTGACATGGTAGCTAGGTTAAAAAACTTTCACATGTAAACATGCAGTGGACGAGCTATTTTAAAAATATGATTATATTCTATTAATAAATAATTCTGAGAATATTTATTTGTAGATTACAATTTTAATGGTTTGACATTATAAGTAGTGTGAAAATATATTTTGAAATTTTCATGGATAACATTAGCATAATGTTTTCTGTTAGAGTGGAGAGGAGGAAGACTGGATAGGAAGAAGAGTGAAAGAGATAGAGGAAGAAAGGTAAAGATATGATTACAGAGCCTGCCGATTTATTATTCCAAACAATGTTTTTGTGATAAAATACAAAAATCAGGCAAGCAATGGAAATCTGTTAACCAAAGTATTTTATCTAATAGTGTACTATTTATTATTAAAGATTGGAGAGGAAGGAGAAGGAAAAGTTAAGGGAGTAAAAATAGTGAAGCAAGGAGAGTGTGGAAGAGTGAGGTGGAAAGGTAAAGAGAAGGAAAGGAAGAAAGAGCAGGAAGATGAGTGAAGAAAAGAGGAGAAAGATTGGAGGAGAAGAAAAAGTTAAGAGAGTAAGAAGAGTGACACAAAGAGAGTGAAGAAGAGCAGACAGAGGAGGTACAATGTCTCTTTCCAAGAAACGGAAATGCCATTTTAATGATAACATGATGAGAGAATTTCCATTTATACGCTCAGGTCAAGATGATAGAATGGTTATCTGCACCCTTTGTAATTCCTCTTTTTCAATTGGCAGCGGGGGAAGAACGGCAGTGTTAGAACATCAACAGACGAAAAAGCATAAAGCCTGTCTGATTGGCCGTGTTGGTATGCCCTCTGTCACCACATTCTTCAAGAAGGTAGAGCCTTCCCAAGAAGAATATGATTTAGCTGTGCAGGAGGGTGTCTTTGCATACCACACTATGCGACACAATCATAGTTACAGATCTATGGACTGCACAGCACAACTCACACGGAAGCTTTATGAGCCAAAGTTTACATGTGCTAGGACAAAATGTGAAGCCATAGTGAGTAACGTGTTAGCACCATGGGCAACTACTTTGGTAACACAGGACCTAGACCAGGTTGAATTTGTGTCCCTGTCCATTGATGCGTCCAATCATTGACATGTAAAGCTGCTGCCAATAGTAGTCAGATATTGTAAGATATATGATGGCAGCACATCTGTGGAAACAAAACTGGTTGATTTTGTTGAATTGAAAGGAGAAACAGCAGAGGAAATTGCAGCTGAGGTTCTGGTGGTCATCCAAAAATGTAACCTGGAAAACAAAGTCGTGGCATTCTCTGCCGACAACACAAATACCAACTTTGGAGGACTGAATAGGCTAGGAAGGGTCAATGTCCATACCAAAGTTAAAAATGCTCTGCAGCGGGAGGTGATTGACTTAGGTTGTCCTGCCCCCATCATTCATAACACGGCCAGAACAGCTTAGGATATGATTCCCCTTGATGTTGAGTACCTGCTCACAAAGATATTTGGATATTTTCACCGTCAGAGTAGAAAGACTGAAGAGCTTTTGTGATTTTGTTGGCCAGGACACAGCAATGTTCACTGGCTGTCCATGCTCCCTGCTCTAGAAAGAGTGCTGAAAATGTATGTGCCATTGAAATCCTTTTTTTATTTCTGAAGACAAATGCCCTGTTGTCCTGCGAACAATGTTCGGAGATCCACTGACTGAACTGATCCACTGGCCTTTGTCCATGGAAACTTGACCGTATTCAGTAACACGATCAAGATGCTCCAAGGCCAGGACCGCTGTGCTGTGGAGTCCGCTGCAATTCTGAGAAATATTGAGGCAAAATTGACTGCAAGACATGATGACAACTTCATTCCAGTTTTGGTCAGAGGACTTCTGAGAGAGCTAGAGGAAAATGGAGCCATGTCTAAAGAGAGCTTTCACAAAACATCCCAATCATTCTTCACTACGGCTGTGAACTACTTGCAAGCATGGGGAAAGCACACAGATCATCTAAAAGATTTACATGGTCTCCTTTTTAAAAAGGCAACCTCAGCGTGAAGAGATCCAGAAGGAACCAGTCAGCCACACTGCAGGAAAAATGCCCCAATGTGACCATCAATGAGGATGCATTATCTGACAAGGTTACTGGCCTGCAAGAGTTCCGAAAGGGGGGATCTCTTGAAGAATGGAAAACATTTGAGACACCACTAGGTCAGAGATGGAGCATCGCGGTTACCCACTTCAATAAGAACGACATCCCACACACTAACCTGGCTAGATTAGCGTCTGTTGTCATGTGCTTACCTGGAAGTAATGCACCAGTTGAGAGAGTGTTCTCCCAAATGAATGATCTATGGACAGCAGCAAGAAATAGGTTCACTTTTCCTACCATCAAGGCCATGCTTATTATGAAGAAAAACTTCAACCTCCCCTGCCAGGAGTTCATGGAAAAGCTGGCCAAAGACAGAGCAATCCTGAAGAGAATACATTCTTCTGAGAAATTCCAGATTAGATTGGTATAAGTGGTAACTACATAATATAATCTCATCATCGTCTTATTTCTTTATTATGTTGTTATGTATTTCACATAGACTATTGTCTGTTTTTTCATGTATACTTCATGTATATATACTGTAGTATACTGCAGTCCGACATATCAGTAGGCCTATGATACTCAGTGATTGTTGGCCAATGTTACAGTAACTTCATTTCATATTGAAAGAATATAGATTATTTTAGTTTACTGTAACCAATCATATCATATTTGTGGATCTTCCGCAGAACTGAGAGACGGCAAGGCCATGGTGGAAGACACCGGCTGTTCACACCAGAACAGGAGACCGCTATTGTGAACATGGTGGTGGCAAACAATACCATTAGACTAGGAGAAAGCCAGAATCACATAATTGCAGACAACACAATATTCAATAACATTCCCCAGGTGGGCTTGTCTACATTGGACCGTGTATTACAGCGTAACCAAATCCGGATAAAATAAGTCTACAGGGTGCCATTTGAATAGGTCTACAGGGTGCCATTTGAATAGGTCTACAGGGTGCCATTTGAATAGGTCTACAGGGTGCCATTTGAATAGGTCTACAGGGTGCCATTTGAATAGGTCTACAGGGTGCCATTTGAATAGGTCTACAGGGTGCCATTTGAATAGGTCTACAGGGTGCCATTTGAATAGGTCTACAGGGTGCCATTTCAATAGGTCTACAGGGTGCCATTTCAATAGGTCTACAGGGTGCCATTTGAATAAGTCTACAGGGTGCCATTTGAATAGGTCTACAGGGTGCCATTTGAATAGGTCTACAGGGTGCCATTTGAACAAAACTCAGAGAGTTATGAACATGTGCAAGTAAGTACTATACTGTGAATTTACTATCATATCAGTACTGTATAGACACAATACAGTACTTGTAATCCAGTGTATTGTGCCTCATCATATTGACTGCTCTAGGTCTGTCACATATTGTTTTGTTGTCTGTTTCAGAGAGTCTTGGTGCTGGATGCCATTTATATTTACATTGATGAGGCTGGCTTCAACCTAGCCAAAAGAAGGGGATGGGGACAGAACATTATTGGCCAACGTGCCATTGTGAATGTCCCTGGACAGCGAGGAGGGAATATCACCATGTACACAGCCGTTAGCCAGCAAGGTGTCCTCCATCACTATGCCAACCTTGGTCCCTACAACACAGTACTTCTCATCCCATTCCTGGACACATTACACGGCATCCTCATTCCAGCCGAGCAGAGGGTTTGACCAGAACAGCCCAGGTTGTCATTTGGGACAATGTGAGTTTCCACCGGGCTGCTCTGGTCCACAGCTGGTTCATTGACCACCCACAATTTATTGTTCTATACCTCCACCATATTCCCCATTCCTAAATCCAATTGAAGAGTTTTTTCCGGCATGGCGATGGAAGGTGTATGACCTCCATCCCCTCGCACGCGCACCTCTTCTCCCGGCAATGGAGGATGCTTCTGGTGAAGTTGCTGTGAGGGCTTTCGGCGGCTGGATCCTTCACTCCAGAAGATTCTTTCCCCGCTGTTTAGCCAGGGAGAACATCAATTGTGATGTAGATGACGTGCTGTGGCCAGACCAAAATAAGAGCCAGGATGCAGCCTAGTGTCTTTTTTCTTACATTTCGCATGTGTTTTTGTCTTTTTTTGTGTTTAGAGTTTAGAAAGAATGAGCCACTTTCATCTTTTATTTTTGTAATGAAAACCCTTTATCTTACTGAATTGTTTCCTATTTTTCTCCTGTTGCTTATGGAAAGTGTTAAAAAAATACTGCATTTTGGAAATAAATGACAATGCTTTTGTTACTGTATTGCATTTGTGTGTGTATATTTGAGAAGGTATACATTACTGTAACAATCTTTTACAACCGGATACAGTGTAACACTGAAAATGCAAAAGGCATAAACCTACTAATTGGAAATTCATAGTAGTTTTGCATTTTGTGTTTAGAGTTTTGGGAAAAGGGCCCAAATATTCAGCAAACGTGTGTAAACAATTGTGGACAACTGTAAGAGTTAATTGATGTTGGTGCAACCCATCCTGAGTGTTAAATTACCATATTTGACAATTGCTCACACATGATTTCTGAAACTATGATCCCTCGGAGGAAAACAGATCCTTCAGGTGACCAAAAGCCCTGTCCACCTCAGCCACAGGTCGGTAGTAGTTGGCACTTCCTTTACCGTGGAGTCTTGATGTGGAGTCGGCCAATTACGCACGGCTGAAATGCGGACACTCTCCATCTCCACCCCTGAAGTGGAAATGCGGTACCCTAGAAAGGAGACAGACTGTTGAAAGAACAGACATTTCTCAGCCTTGACATACAGGTCATGCTCCAACAGTCTACCAAGCACCCTGCGCGCCAGGGACACATGCTCAGCAGAGGTATAGCAGAGTATAACAGAATGTCGTAGATATACACCACTACACCCTGCCAGGTCCCGGAAAATCTCGTCAACAAAGGCCTGGAAGACTGATGGAGCATTCATCAACCCGTACGGCATGACGAGGTACTCATTGTGCCCTGAGGTGGTACTAAATGCCGTCTTCCACTCGCCCCCCTCCCGGATACGCACCAGGTTGTAAGCACTCCTGAGATCCAATTTTGTGAAGAAGTGCGCCTCGTGCATTGACTTGATCACACTGGCGATGAGAGGCAGTGGGTAGCTCTACCTCACAGTGATCTGATTAATACACGGGCGCAGACCTCCATCCTTCTTCTTCAAAAAAAAGAAACTCGAGGCAGGTGAAGTGGAGGGCCGAATGTATCCCTGCCCCAGGGATTCAGAGACATGTGTTTCCATAGCCGCCGTCTCCTCCCGTGACAGAGGATACACCTGACTCCTGGGAAGTGCTGCCTCTACCAGGAGATTTATCGCATAACCCCCCGTCAATGGGGTGGTTATTGAGTCGCCTTCTTCTTACAGAAGGCGAGAGCCAAATCGACATATTCTGACAGTCACACATCTCTTGCAAAACCATACACTTGATTCAAAACTATTTTAAAATTGTGTTTTTGCATCAAAACTCTACACAAGAACCATCAAATGATTAGCTATTAGACACGCGAACTACACACGGATGTGACAAATGTAAAACACTACTATGTTGTGTCTTTTGCATGTTCAGTGGAATCCAAGGCAGTTTGCCATAGCACTCACACATACAGTGAGGCAAAAAAGTATTTAGTCAGCCACCAATTGTGCAAGTTCTCCCACTTAAAAAGATGAGAGTGGCCTGTAATTTTCATCATAGGTACACTTCAACTATGACAGACAAAATGAGGGGAAAAAAGAAGAAAATAACATTGTAGGATTTTTTAAATTTTTTATTTGCAAAATATAGTGGAAAATAAGTATAAGGTAATCGGTAATAAAATAAAGAGAGAACAAAAAAATCAATGAATGTTATTTATTTACTTTAGTAACATGTAAACACAAATCAACACAGCAGATGAACCGGAATGGCATTTACTCTCATGGGTGACTAAAAATAACTTCCTGAATGCCACACCCCTACCAAGCCTCCAATCTTCTGATCTGACCTGCTGGGCCATATCTCAATAACACAGCATCAACAAGCCAACCTTGCTCTTTTTAAAAACAACCCAACTATGTGACCCAATGATGCAACCTAGCAGTTGGGTCATTCAAACAACCCAGAGTGTAAGCCCTCAAAATAGGCCTCATGAAAAACTTGGTGTTGTGTTAAATACTACAAAATGAATGATAACATATTAACTTAGATTTTGAGCTCATAGAACTGAAAATATTCTTCTTCTTCGTGTAGACTAGACGCTATATTGTGTATGGTTGCCTTTCACAGTTCGGAAGGGGCATTGCACATTTGTTCACAAAAAAGTACTGTATATACCAACATTCATTTCCAACACCTTGGCCCCAACAGATCCAGGATGTAACTGTTTGTAACTGTTTGTAACAGGATGTAACTGATGTAACTGCTGTAACTGTTTCTTTCATTTTCCCCTATAGTTCTTCTGCACTAAAATCTCTGATACCCTTAAACTTCTCTGCTGCTGCTATTACCAATGCAAACTGTGATTTCTTTTCCATCTGTGTGATGCAATTAATGACCATAGCAATAACAGCCAAGAAGCCAACCTTACCTTTTCGGGTCACTGTACTGAACTACTACTCACGGGGATCCTTTCAGGCTCCCTCACCATTTGCCCACCATTCTCTACTTTCCTCACTGCCTCAGCATATGACACTTTCTGCACTGCTCTCACCCTGGAAACTTCAATCTGTCTCACTCGTAAAGGACATATCTGATCCCCACTAACATGGCCACCCCCACAATTGAAACACCACTTTTTTAACCAAAACTACACACTCTTTTGCCCCATGCCATCCTGCACACTTCTCACACCTTGGAATCTCCCTCCTACATACTGCTGCAACATGACCGTGAAAATGTCCATCTCTGGATACTTTGACCGAAATGACAGAACCCAACTCCTTCCTTTTTTATTTAACCTTTATTTAACTAGGCAAGTCAGTTAAGAACAAATTCTTATTTACAATGACGGTCTACTTTGGCCAAACCCAGACGACGTTGGGCCAATTGTGCACCACCCAATGCACTCCCAATCACGGCTGGATGTGATACAACCGGGATTCGAAACAGGTACTATGGTGACGCCTCTTGCACTGAGATGCAGTGTCTGAGACCGCTGCGCCACTCGGGAGCCAGTCTGATCCCACAAATGGATCGGTCAAAAGGCATATTTTGGGGGGATATAAATGCAAAACAACTCTCTCATCGGTAACTACCAGAAAGTTTGAAAAGACAGGCTGAGTGTGCAGAGAGCTTATATTCATGAGCTTGTCAAGGAACTTGGTTGTAGTGCACAATGTTTGTATAAAATCATCTCAAATAAAATGTGTGATACACAAAGCAACTCAAACAGCATTGCAATTGCATCAAGGTTTTTGATACATCTGCCTTTTAGAAGTTCAGAGCAGCACTGAGGGATGCATTAACATGACAACTGTTTCAATTTTGAATGACCCTTCACCCCCTTTTGTTCCATGCTGGCTGAAGACCTAGCTAGCCAATAACTAGCTAATACCAGACAAAGATGAAAGAGGAAACATATAAGTATCTTTTCCATAGATGTATAGTGAAAACGTGTATTTATATTTTCTGACACCCTACAATCAAAATTTTGCACCAGTTGAGTAGTTATCTGGCTATATAAACCACACCCCTCTGAAAACACATCTTTGCTGAAGTTGGTTATGAGGCAGTACTTTTTGAAATGATTTGAATCATGTCACCCTATCCCCTTAATAATCCCGCCTCCTGAAACGAAGCATTTGACATGGAGGAGGGTACTAGTAACTTTATGATCAAACTGTATCAATGCAAAAGCAACAATCATTTGTCATACTTCAGTCAGAATACTTTGATCTGGTTTCATCCAAATATTATCCAGTGTCTATACTTTTAGTATTCATTTAACACTGGGGAATTTGCCGTGTATGATTTGGGATTCCAGACATAAATGTTCTTATTTTATCAAACCGTATCCATGACAATACATTTGCTTGTTTGGAAACACACAACTTGACCAAGTAATTATTATCATGATCAGACTTGATAAGCTTGTGTGCGTGTGCATGTCTGCATGTGGGTGAGACCTTCCATGTCTGCTACCACTTTCTGGTTCTGCGATTGCTTCTGCTTGAACTGATACCTCTTTCACTGCTCGCACCACACGCACTGCCCAACATGCAAAGTCATTGAAAGTCATTCTACTTTTTAAGTTTGACTCCCTCAGTTCTTTGATGGTGACGGTGTAGACTTTGAGACACAGTATTGCTTCATATTACATCACACTTTCACTAACACTCCTCCTTTATGATGAGGTATAGTAGGACAACATTGAATTTCATCAGATGCAATCTATTCAAGCATTGAGGGATACAACCTTTTCTGATGTTTGACATGTGTTCTTAAGGATCCTGTTTTTAAAACTTTACAAAAAGCAGAAGGCATGAGGAAGAGAGCAGAATCTGTCATGTTGCCATGTTGTTATGACGTTACAACAAGCTTGGAAGGAAATTATTAAATTATATTAAACATATTTTTAGTAACTTGCTCTATCCATTTTAAATGGCCTTCAAACATAATTTAATTGTGCCATTGGTGTCTAATTGGGTTCAAGAAAATGTGACATGGACCAATGTGCTTTAACATCTTGTCATGTCTATTTAACATTTTCCCTGAAGAAAGTAGGCATTGTATGGTTCATGTCCAGTTAGACCCCTCTTAAGATGATTTATAGTGATTACTGACTCCACTGTGCAGTCTTAGTTACACTTCCCATGTTCACATGTGATATTTCAGTTGAGTAGTAAGGCACACGGAAATGGAGCAATGAACATCATGGGCTTTCTGTGTACAGCTAGGGTTTGGCCATAGACTGACGTTAATGTGATCTGAAGGTAATGGAACGTTTTTTCTATCATTGGAACAAGAACACAACACACCCAATGTCTCTGCAGTTGAGGGAGTGCCAGGAGACCTGAGGTTGTTGAATAGCATGGTTTGGCATGCGTTTAAATGAGTTGTTTTTCATAAAAACACAAATTACTGCAAATCACAAGTTGTAGCCAATAATTCTTTATTTAGACTTTGATGCTTTGAGATCACATAGAGAGGTTATTTGTTTCAATTATATATTTTTAGATATTTGATTACCAGCCTTGGTGTATATAAACAGTTTTAAAACTCCGGTGTTCACTGTTGACTATCTCACTGATATATTGCCGTGGGTTTGAAGAATTTCTCTCTGACAGTTGTTTTGGCCTATTAAGCATTGTGCCTCGGTTGGAGTTAAAGCTGTCTCATAGCTGTGGTCTGGTTAGCTGAGATGTCATACAAGGGGGAGGAAAGGCAACATTTCTGGTTGACCTTGGAAGTACTGGTTAATGGACAAGGCAAAGGTCACTTAGATTAATGCTTTAATTAAACTTCTTAGGGCTGAAATCCCGTTAACGGGATCAATATGACAACAGCCAGTGAAAGTGCAGGGTGCCAAATTCAAAACAACAAAAATGTCATAAATAAAATTCCTCAAGCATACAAGTATTTTACACCATTTTAAAGATAAAATTCTCGTTAATCTAGCCACAGTGTCTGATGTCAAAAAGGCTTTACACACACCACAAACGATTATTTTTCCAGCCAAAGAGTCACAAAAAGCGAAAATAGAGATAGAAATTAATCACTAACCTTTGCTGATCTTCATCAGATGACACTCATATGACTTCATGTTACACAAAACAATGTTTTGTTTGATAAAGTTCATATTTATATAAAAAATTCTGAGTATACATTGGTGCATTATGTTCAGTAGTTACAAAACATCCAGTGATTTTGCAAAGCCACAACAATTTACAAAAATACTCATCATAAATGTTGATGAAAATAAGTGTTAAACATGGAATTATAGATATACTTATCCTTAAAACCTTTAGTGACTTCCCATCCCGCATGAGGGAGCGTAATCATCGACTGACACTAATTAGCATAACGCAACGGACATAAATATTCCTAGAAAATATTCCTATTCATGAAAATCACAAGAGAAATATATTGAGACATACCTTAGCCTTTTGTTAATCACCCTGTCATCTCAGATTTTCAAAATATGCTTTACAGCCAAAGCTAGACGAGCATTTGTCGATAGCCTAGCATAGCATTTTGTCCAGCTAGCAGCAGGTAACTTGGTCACGGAAATCAGAAAAGCAATCAAATTAAATCGTTTACCTTTGATGAGCTTCGGATGTTTTCACTCACGAGACTCCCAGTTAGATAGCCAATGTTCCTTTTTTCAAAAAATATTATTTTTGTAGGCGAAATAGCTCCGTTTGTTCTTCACGTTTGGCTGAGAAATCGCCTGGAAATTGCAGTCATGAAAACGGCAAAAAATATTCCAAATTAGATCCATAATATCGACGGAAACATGGCAAACATTGTTTATAATCAATCCTCAAGGTGTTTCTCAAATATCTATTTGATAGTATATCCACCGGGACAATTAGTTTTTCAGTAGGACCGATTGGAATAATGGCTACCTCTGTATTTTACGCGAGAATCTCTCTGGGAGCATCAGGTGACCACTTGCGTAATGTAGCTGCTTACGGGTATTATTCAACATAAATGCGTAAAACTACGTCACAATGCTGTAGACCCCTTGGGGAATACGGAGAAAAAGTAATCTGGATAGCCCATTCACTGCTCAATAGGGACGCATTGGAACGCAGCGCTTTCAAAACATGAGGCACTTCCGAATTGGATTTTTCTCAGGCTTTCGCTTGCAACATCAGTTCTGTTATACTCACAGACAATATTTTTACAGTTTTGGAAACTTTAGAGTGTTTTCTATCCTAAGCTGTCAATTATATGCATATTCTAGCATCTTGTCCTGACAAAATATCCCGTTTACTACGGGCACGTTATTTTTCCAAAAATGAAAATACTGCCCCCTAGTAACACACAAAAGGTTAATGCAACCGCTGTGTCAGATTTCAAAAAAGCTTTACGGAAAAAGCGAACCATGCAATATTCTGAGAATGGCGCTCAGAAAATATTTACATATATCCACCATGGCGGCAGGGTAGCCTAGTGGTTAGAGCATTGGACTAGTAACCGGAAGGTTGCAAGTTCAAACCCCCGAGCTGACAACGTAGAAATCTGTCAATCTGCCCCTGAACAGGCAGTTAACCCACTCTTCCTAGGCTGTCATTGAAAATAAAAAAAATGTTCTTAACTGACTTGCCAAGTTAAATAAAGGAAAAATAAAATGTTAATGTCAACAGAAGTCAGAAATAACATTATAAATATTCACTTACCTTTGATGATCTTCATCAGAATGCACTCCCATGAATCATTGTTCCACAATAAATGTTCGATTATGTCCAAATAGCTACTTTTGTTAGCGTGTTTGGTAAACGAATCAAAACTCACGAAGCACGTTCAATAGTTGCTGACGAAATGTCAATGTTCCGTTACAGTCCTTTAGAAACATGTCAAACGACGTATGGAATCAATCTTTAGGATGTGTTTAACATAAATCATCAATAAGGTTCCAACCGGAGAATTCCTTTGTCTTCAGAAAAGCAAAGGAACGCAGCTACCTCTCATGTGAAATGCGCATGACCAGGCTGTGGCACTCTGCCAGACACCTGACTAATTCAGCTCTCATTTGGCTCCACCTCACAGTAGAAGCCTCAAACAGTTTCTAAAGATGGCTGACATCTAGTGGAAGCCTTAGGAAGTTCAACTTGACCAATATCCCACTTTGTATTCAATAGGGGCTGAGTTGAAAATCGACCACTCTCAGATTTCCCACTTCCTGTTTTGATTTTTAATCAGGTTTTGCCTGCCATATGAGTTCTGTTATACTCACAGACATCATTCAAACAGTTGTAGAAACTTCAGAGTGTTTTCTATCCAAATGTACTAATAGGATGCATATATTTGCAACTGGGACTGAGGAGCAGGCAGTTTACTCTGGGCACCTTATTCATCCAAGCTACTCAATACCACACTCAATACTGCCCCCGGCCATAAGACGTTTTTAAAGATCAAAGGTCACTGAAAGGATTGCATGCGTGGATCCTATGAAATTAAGCTCCAATGATTAGTAAGATGCTTTATACCGTCTGTTTTTTTATGTTTTTGATTACAAAAAAATTTCAGGGCAGAAAATTAAATGTACAGTATGTGGTACTCTGCTATAGTTTATTAGATTTATTTTACTACATGCATTATGCCACCAAAATACCAATGCAACTCCTTGATGGAATGTTCTGTAGGTTTGGAATTCCAGAAGAATGGACTGTCAATCTGCAGTGTATGGCGAGGTATTTATGGCTTTGGTGATACAGGATGCATGATTATTTCATTCCCGATTTGTTATTCTCCATCTTTACTTTACGATATAAGGCAGTACAGTTATAAAGAGTTTATAGGTTTATTGCCGCATCTTTCTGCGATTGCAAACCACAGTGTGTATGGTCAGCATCAAAGCCACACAATCAAAGAATAGTATGGAGAAACAGAATGCCGATTTCACAATTTCATAAATATGCCTTTCAGACATATTTTGATAGATGTTTGCTATATAAACATCTCTCTCCTTGCAATGGAAGGGAAAACATGTTTTGTAATATGAATAATATGTTTGAAAGACTTGCACACATTATTGAATGCTTATGGGCCTGTACATCGTTGGATGTGAAAACAGTAACAAATTCAAAGCCACTCCTATGCCAAACAAGTTGTCCATCTTCATAAAAGCTTTCTCCAGCTCATCTCTTCAGGGCAGTTTGAAATATATTTGATTGACGTGATCGATAAACAGAACAGTGAGAGGTTCTTGGGATGGAGTGTCCATTATCATTCAGATTTATTCATATTCCTCCATAGAGGTCAGCTCAGAAGTAAACCAACGTCACGGGTCAAACAGCAGTGGTAAAAATGCCAATATAAACTTTCTAGAGCAACATTTTAATCCAATATGTCTCCTATTCAGTGAAGCAAACACAAGGAGCAGGCAGGTCTAGAGGCCCACGGCACAGCACTGCTTATTTTCTATTATTCACTTTTAATGGGTTGTAGTTTGCTTCTGATGCATTCATTGTGAGCAGTGCTTGGGTACAGCCTCTATCTAACTGATGGTATATAATGAAGAGGAGGCATACTCTAAAGTATAATCAGTTATACAATGTGGCAAGAAAGTTAATAAGTTGTCATTGTTGGCTGTGACGTCTGTGAGGATATAGCTCAAGTCTGTGTTAGGATCCTCCTAACCTGCCATTGCCTGATAACTAAGTTCCCAACCCCCCACAGCGTACCAAATCAAGTTACATCAAACAATGCCAAGGGTAGAAGGTTATGTTTATATTTCCCTTTATAGATGCATTATGCTGAAATTGCTCCACCATTTCCTGGTTACTAAAATGCTAATAGTTCCCCTAATTTCAGTTAATGTGATAAAACAAGCAAGTATGGTGTAGAGAATCATTGTACCATCTAAACCACTTTGAAATATATTTTTGCATAAGCAAAAATATTGTATTTTCAGCTGTGTGAAGCAGATGTACTTACCCGAAAGTAATAACAAAACTCACGAATGGGAAGCATAGAAACAGATCTACTACTTCTTAGACTTGCTTTCAGTGAGAATGACAGATCTCTAACACAAATGTTTATATGAATTTGGTCGGGTTCCCCAAAAAGTTACATATTGTAGCTTTCAATCTATTGAATTTAGTATAGGCAATCAACAGGATCTCACACGCTGAGGCAACACAAGTAGAAGCTTGAAACTTGAAAGGGGGATACCTAACTTCTAGAGGCAGATTCAGAATCTCTAACCACAACACACAGGTGTGTTCTCTCTGTGTCTTCCCCCTTGTGTTCCTCTCATGTGGTTTCTTTGTCTTGATTGACATTTATTTTGCATATAGATATGACTATAGAAAGTGAGAGTCAAGAGAAATCCACTGGGTGAAGAGCAACAACGATTTAGGAAACCTCTGACATTGAGTTGTTGGAAGAAAAGTTGCTAACCAAACCAGACTCAGAGGAGTGGACAAGACTAGTTTTTTCTCTCTCTATACTCCTGTGTTAGCTAATTACTGGAGGTGGGAACTTGTTTTTCTTCTGCTGAAAAATAAAAAAGGAAACACGTTAAAGCCTTTTCATCACAGAGAAATACTTTTAATAGGCAGGCAGATTAAATCATAGTGGATCAAGTATCATTCATTTCTTGTGTGTGTGGTATCAATTTGTAAGTCGCTCTGGATAAGAGCGTCTGCTAAATGACTTAAATGTAATGTAATGTATCTGTATTTTACAGGATCCTAACCAACTCTGCTATTTTGTTATTTAAAAAAAAATGTTGTTTGTAACTTAATGTTGCTGCTACCATCTCTTATGACCGAAAATAACTTCTGGACATAAGAACAGCGATTACTCACCTCAAACTGGATGAATATGTTTTCTTTAATGAGTCTGACAAATCAAATCAAATTTGGTTGGTCACCTTCACATGGTTAGAAGATGTTATTGCGAGTGTAGTGAAATGCTTGTGCTTCTAGTTCCGACAGTGCAGCAACATCTAGCAAGTAAACAATTCCACAACTACTTAATATACACAAATCTTAGTAAAAAGGTTGTAAAAATAATATATACAAACAAATATATGGATGAGCAATGACCGAGCGGCATAGGCAAGATGCAATAGATGGTATAAAATACAATATATAAATATTGGATGAGTAATGCAAGATATGTAAACATTATTAAAGTGGCATTATTAAAGTGACTAGTGATCCATTTATTAACTTATCCACCCCTTTTTTTTAAATGTTCACCTAAAATGACATACCCAAATCCAACTGCCTGTAGCAAGGATATGCATATTCTTGGTACCATTTGAAAGGAAACACTTTGAAGTTTGTGGAAATGTGAATTGAATGTAGGAGAATATAACAGAACAGATTGAGTAAAAGATAATACAAAGAAAAAAAACAACCATTCTTTTGATATTTTTGTACAATCATCTTTGAAATGCAAGAGAAAGGTCATAATATATTATTCCAGCCCAGAGGCAATTTAGATTTTGGCCACTAGATGGCTGCAGTGTATGTGCACGGTTTTAGACTGATCCAATGAACCATTGCATTTCTGTTCAAATCAAATCAAATTTTATTTGTCACATACACATGGTTAGCAGATGTTAATGCGAGTGTAGCGAAATGCTTGTGCTTCTAGTTCCGACAATGCAGTGATAACCAACAAGTAATCTAACTAACAATTCCAAAACTACTGTCTTATACACAGTGTAAGGGGATAAGGAACATGTACATAAGGATATATGAATGAGTGATGGTACAGAGCAGCATACAGTAGATGGTATCGAGTACAGTATATACATATGAGATGAGTGTGTAGACAAAGTAAACAAAGTGGCATAGTTAAAGTGGCTAGTGATACATGTGTTACATAAGGATGCAGTCGATGATGTAGAGTACAGTATATACATATGCATATGAGATGAATAATGTAGGGTAAGTAACATTATATAAGGTAGCATTGTTTAAAGTGGCTAGTGATATATTTACATCATTTCCCATCAATTCCCATTATTAAAATGGCTGGAGTTGGGTCAGTGTCAATGACAGTGTGTTGGCAGCAGCCACTCAATGTTAGTGGTGGCTGTTTAACAGTCTGATGGCCTTGAGATAGAAGCTGTTTTTCAGTCTCTCGGTCCCAGCTTTGATGCACCTGTACTGACCTCGCCTTCTGGATGATAGCGGGGTGAACAGGCAGTGGTTCGGGTGGTTGATGTCCTTGATGATCTTTATGGCCTTCCTGTAACAACGGGTGGTGTAGGTGTCCTGGAGGGCAGGTAGTTTGCCCCCGGTGATGCGTTGTGCAGTCCTCACTACCCTCTGGAGAGCCTTACGGTTGAGGGCGGAGCAGTTGCCGTACCAGGCGGTGATACAGCCCGCCAGGATGCTCTCGATTGTGCATCTGTAGAAGTTTGTGAGTGCTTTTGGTGACAAGCCAAATTTCTTCAGCCTCCTGAGGTTGAATAGGCGCTGCTGCGCCTTCTTCACGACGCTGTCAGTGTGAGTGGACCAATTCAGTTTGTCTGTGATGTGTATGCCGAGGAACTTAACTAGCTACCCTCTCCACTACTGTTCCATCGATGTGGATAGGGGGGTGTTCCCTCTGCTGTTTCCTGAAGTCCACAATCATCTCCTTAGTTTTGTTGACGTTGAGTGTGAGGTTATTTTCCTGACACCACACTCCGAGGGCCCTCACCTCCTCCCTGTAGGCCGTCTCGTCGTTGTTGGTAATCAAGCCTACCACTGTTGTGTCGTCCGCAAACTTGATGATTGAGTTGGAGGCGTGCGTGGCCACGCAGTCGTGGGTGAACAGGGAGTACAGGAGAGGGCTCAGAACGCACCCTTGTGGGGCCCCCGTGTTGAGGTTGAGCGGGGAGGAGATGTTGTTGCCTACCCTCACCACCTGGGGGCGGCCCGTCAGGAAGTCCAGTACCCAGTTGCACAGGGCGGGGTCGAGACCCAGGGTCTCGAGCTTGATGACGAGCTTGGAGGGTACTATGGTGTTGAATGCCGAGCTGTAGTCGATGAACAGCATTCTCACATAGGTATTCCTCTTGTCCAGGTGGGTTAGGGCAGTGTGCAGTGTGGTTGAGATTGCATCATCTGTGGACCTATTTGGGCAGTAAGCAAATTGGAGTGAGTCTAGGGTGTCAGGTAGGGTGGAAGTGATATGGTCCTTGACTAGTCTCTCAAAGCACTTCATGATGACGGAAGTGAGTGCTACGGGGCGGTAGTCGTTTAGCTCAGTTACCTTAGCTTTCTTGGGAACAGGAACAATGGTGGCCCTCTTGAAGCATGTGGGAACAGCAGACTGGTATAGGGATTGATTGAATATGTCCGTAAACACACCGGCCAGCTGGTCTGCGCATGCTCTGAGGGCGCGGCTGGGGATGCCGTCTGGGCCTGCAGCCTTGCGAGGGTTAACATGTTTAAATGTCTTACTCACCTCGGCTGCAGTGAAGGAGAGACTGCATGTTTCCGTTGCAGGCCATGTCAGTGGCACTGTATTGTCCTCAAAGCGGGCAAAAAAGTTATTTAGTCTGCCTGGGAGCAAGACATCCTGGTCCGTGACTGGGCTGGATTTCATCTTGTAGTCCGTGATTGACTGTAGACCCTGCCACATGCCTCTTGTGTCTGAGCCATTGAATTGAGATTCCACTTTGTCTCTGTACTGACGCTTAGCTTGTTTGATAGCCTTACGGAGTGAATAGCTGCACTGTTTGTATTCAGTCATGTTGCCAGACACCTTGCCCTGATTAAAAGCAGTGGTTCGCGCTTTCAGTTTCACGCGAATGCTGCCATCAATCCACGGTTTCTGGTTAGGGAATGTTTTTATCGTTGCTATGGGAACGACAACTTCGACGCACGTTCTAATGAACTCGCACACCGAATCAGCGTATTCGTCAATATTCCCATCTGACGCAATACGAAACATGTCCCAGTCCACGTGATGGAAGCAGTCTTGGAGTGTAGAGTCAGCTTGGTCTGACCAGCGTTGGACAGACCTCAGCGTGGGAGCCTCTTGTTTTAATTTCTGTCTGTAGGCAGGGATCAGCAAAATGGAGTCGTGGTCAGCTTTTCCGAAAGGGGGCGGGGCAGGGCCTTATATGCGTCGCGGAAGTTAGAGTAACAATGATCCAAGGTTTTACCACCCCTGGTTGCGCAATCGATATGCTGATAAAATTTAGGGAGTCTTGTTTTCAGATTGGCTTTGTTAAAATCCCCAGCTACAATGAATGCAGCCTCCGGATAAATGTTTTCCAGTTTGCAAAGAGTTAAATAAAGTTCGTTCAGAGCCATCGATGTGTCTGCTTGGGGGGGATATATACGGCTGTGATTATAATCAAAGAGAATTCTCTTGGAAGATAATGCGGTCTACATTTGATTGTGAGGAATTCTAAATCAGGTGAACAGAAGGATTTGAGTTCCTGTATGTTTCCTTCATCACACCATGTCCCGTTAGTCATGAGGCATACGCCCCCGCCACTCTTCTTACCAGATAGATGTTTGTTTCTGTCGGCGCGATGCGTGGAGAAACCCGTTGGCTGCACCGCCCTGGATAGCGTTTTCCCAGTAAGCCATGTTTCCGTAAAGCAGAGAACGTTGCAGTCTCTGATGTCCCTCTGGAATGCCACCCTTGCTCGGATTTCATCATCCTTGTTGTCGAGAGACTGGACATTGGCAAGAAGAATACTGGGAAGTGGTGCGCGATGTGCCCTTTTTCGGAGTCTGACCAGAACACCGCCGCGTTTCCCTCTTTTTCGGAGTCGTTTCCTTGGGTCGCTGCATGCGATCCATTCCGTTGTCCTGTTTGTAAGGCAGAACACAGGATCCGCGTCGCGGAAAACATATTCTTGGTCGTACTGATGGTGAGTTGACGCTGATCTTATATTCAGTAGTTCTTCTCGACTGTATGTAATGAAACCTAAGATGACCTGGGGTACTAATGTAAGAAACTTTGTATCAAGATTGTACAAACGTGCCTAATTTGTTTATTAATAATTTTTCATGTTCAAAATTGTGCACTCTCCTCAAACAATAGCATGCTATTATTTCACTGTAATAGCTACTGTAAATTAGACAGTGCAGTTAGATGAACAATAATTGAAGCTTTCTGCCAATATCAGATATGTCTATGTCCTGGGAAATGTTCTTGTTACTTACAACCTCATGCTAATCTCATTAGCCTACGTTAGCTCAACCATCCCGTGGGGGACCCACCAATCCTGAAGAAGTTTTAAGACCTCTTGACTTTTATCACATTTTGTTACACTACAGCCTTATTCTAAAATGGATTCAATAATTTTTCCCCCTCATAAATCTACACACAATACCCCATAATGACAAAGCAAAAATGGAAATATCACATTTACATAAGCATTCAGACTCTTTGCTTTGTTGAAGTACCTTTGGCAGCGATTAAATCCTTGAGTGTTGTCTATGACGCTACAAGCTTGGCACACCTGTATTTGGGGAGTTTCTCCCATTTTCTTCTGCAGATCCTCTCAAGGTCTGTCAGGTCGGATAGGGAGCGTCGCTGCACAGCTATTTTCAGGTCTCTCCAGAGATGTTTGATCGGGTTCAAGTCCGTGCTCTGTCCCAAAGCCACTTCTGTGTTGTCTTGGCTGTGTGCTTAGAGTTGTTGTCCTGTTGGAAGGTGAAACTTTGCCCAGAGCAGTCCTGAGCAGTCTGGAGAAGATTTTTTATCAAGGATCTCTCTGTACTTTGCTCCATTCATCTTTCTCTTGATCTTGACTAGTCTCTGAGTCCCTGCATCTGAAAAACATCCCCTCAGCATGATGTTGCCACTACAATGCTTCACCGTAGAGATGATGCCAGGTTTACTCCAGATGTGATTCTTGGCATTCAGGCCAGAGATTTCCATCTTGGTTTCGTCAGACCAGAGAATCTGGTTTCTCATGGTCTGAGAGTCCTTTAGGTGCCCTTTAGCAAACTCCAAGCAGGCTGTCATGTGCTTTTTTTTACTGAGGATTGACTTCTGTCTGGCCACTCTACCATAAAGGCTTTATTGGTGGAGTGCTACAGAGATGGTTGTGCTTCCACAGAGGAACTCTAAAGCTCTGACAGAGTGAACATCGACCATTCTCCCCGTATTGCACAGTTTGCCTTGTCAGCCAGCTGTAGGAAGAGTCTTTGTTGTTCCAAACTTCTTTCATTTAAGAATGATGGAGGCAACTGTGTTCTTGGGGACTTTCAATGCTGCACAAATGTTTTGGTACCCTTCCCTCGACACAATCCTGTCTCGGAGCTCTACATATACGATATATCTGAATACTTATGTAAATAAGCCATTTCACTTTATTTACTTTGTCATTATGGGGAAATGTGTGTTGATTGATGAAGACAATTTTTAAATTTTTTTTTGAAAATAAAGCTGTAAAATAACAAAATATTGGGGGTGTGAATAATTTCCAAAGACACTGTATGAAACAGAGCTACTGCATGAAGTTCTCAGCCACACATCTCCCTCCCCCTGCTCTACTATCATCTCTGCAGTTAGACATCTAAGCTTAATGATTAAATCATCTGTAAGATAAATAAGCCCAGGTCCATCCAGAGTTACCTGGTCTTGCTCTGTCTGCCATCTGTCTCTGGTCCACAGCAGCAGCAGCAGCAGCAGTAGCATTAGACCCTGGAAAAGATCAGGAAGACATGTCTCTGGTGACAGAGAGAGAGTGTCACTTGGGGAAATATGCAGCTCTTAATCATTAGGGACCCACTTCTCTGGCATTTCTCTCATTGTGTGTGTGTGTATATATATATATATAACACAATTTGCATACTTGCAAATACTTAGAAAGAAATACCATGCTCTGTGACCAACAGTGATGACAGGGAGTTCTACGGTAGGCTGTTTGACATCAAGCCTGCCGATTAAGCTTTCATGGCCACCATGGGGTCTAGACAGTCACTGGGCCGTGTGCTCCCTGAACAAACACAAAGCACCAGGACCGCACGCGATCCCAGGAGAGTTCTATCAGACTTTCTGGGATTTCCTCAAGGATTACGTGGCGGCGGCCTTCAGCGTAGTATACAGGGAAAAGAGGCTGGGTGGGTGGGTCCATGCAACAGATTACGGTCTCTCTTATTTCTAAAAAAGGGGACCTTGAGGACCTTGAGTACCACCGGAACTAGCGCCACATCAACCTCTTCTCTGTTGACTGCAAAATCATGACCAACGCCCTCACCAAACGGTTCCAGACACCGCTCCCCTCATTAACAGCCCCAGTCTGTACCTGCAGCATCCTCGTTAGGTCCATCAATGACAACAAGCTCCTGGTGAGAGATCTCATCCTGCACTCCCAGGACCAGAGGTCGCATTTTCACCTTCTCAGTCTAGAAAAGGAGAAGGCTTTTGATAGGGTTAGCCATAGCTTTCTGCAGAGGGTGCTAACCAAGATGAACTTCCCCCAAAACCTCATCCACTGAACTGAACTATGCTACCAGAACATTACAAGCAGAGTTCTGGTAAACCACACCATCAAAAACACATTCCTCATCAGATCCGGCATATGCCAAGGCTGCCCGTTTGCCTCTGCTGCATGTCATCTACCTAGAGCCTTTCTTCCAGAAGATCAAATCAAAACGTATGTCACGTGCGCTGAATACAACAGTTGTAGACCTTACAGTGAAATGCTTACTTACAGGCTCTAACCAAAAAAGGTATTAAGTGAACAATAGGTAAGTAAAGAAATAAAACAGCATAAAGACAGGCTATATACAGTAGCGAGGCTATAAAAGTAGCGAGGCTACATACAGACACCGGTTAGTCAGGCTGATTGAGGTAGTATGTACATGTAGATATGGTTAAAGTGACCATGCAAATATGATATGATAAACAGAGAGTATCAGTAGCGTAAAAGAGGGGTTGGCGGGGGTGGTGCGTGGCAGGACACAATGCAGATAGCCCGGTTAGCCAATGTGCGGGAGAACTGGTTGGTCGGGTCAATTCAGGTAGGATGTACATGAATGTATAGTTAAAGTGACTAAGCATATATGATAAAAAGAGAGTAGCAGCAGAGTAAAAAGAAGGGTTCTGGGGGGGCTTTCGCACCAAAGTACATTCATCTGTAGGAGGCAAAATGCATCTCCTTCCCGAGCGGTATGACGGCTGTGTGGTCACATGGTGTCTATACTTGCCTACTATTGTTTGAACAGATGAACGTGGTACCTTCTTGCGTTTGGAAATTGCTCCCAAGGATGATTCAGTCTTGTGGAGGTCTACAATTTTTTTTCAGAGGTCTTGGCTGATATCTTTTGATTTTTCCAAGAGGCACTGAGTTTGAAGGTAGGCCTTGAAATACATCTACAGGTACACTACCAATTGACTCAAATGATGTCAATTAGCCTATCAGAAGCTTCTATAGCCATTTTTGGGAATTTTCCAAGCTGTTTAAAGGCACAGTCAACTTAGTGTACGTAAACTTCTTACCCACTGGAATTGTGATACAGGGAATTATAAATGAAATTAGCTCTCTGCAAACAAATGTTGGAAAAATTACTTGTGTCATGCAAAAAGTATATGTCCTAAACGACTTGCCAATTCTATATTTTGTTAACAAGAAATATGTGGAGTGGTTGAAAAACGAGTTTTAATGACTCCAACCTAAGTGTATGTAAGCTTCCGACTTCAACTGTATATATATATATATATTTTTTTTAAATATATTTTTTATTATATATATTTTTTTTCACATTCACATTTCACACTTATATTTTCCAACGGGGCTATACATTTGGGTGAGTTTTTTTCTCTCGCCTGAGTAGCCTTATTTCACCACCAATTTTTTTTTAACCATCTAATGTTTAGCAAAATAACAACACAATGTCAAGTTCAGCCTTATCAAATCATTAACATCCAATCACATAAACCTTTACTCCTTTGCAGGAAACCTTCACTTTTGCACAGACATTTAGAAAGAAAACATGACAATTTGAAAAATAAGCCACGAGAATTAAGACGACTTTGTAAAACGAATAAAAGCAACAGACACCATTAAGAAGGGGCTAGAAGGGTCTTAAATGCTAGATAAAAAGTGGCTAGGACAGGCAAGCCTAAAACTATTGTGGAGGACTTAATTCTTCCTGCTGCCGTGGATATGGCTGAGACAATGCTGGGGGATAAGGCCAAAAAACTATACAGACAATATCTTCATTAAACAACACTGTTTCACAACACATCAGTGACATGGCAGGAGAGGTTTTGAAACAATTACTGCTTTGCATATAAGCCAGTGAATTATATGCGTTACAGCTGGATGAGTCAACAGACGTGGCAGGCCTGGCACAGCTCCTGGTATATGTCCCTTATATTTATGGGGGGTCAATTAAGGAAGACATCCTCTTCTGGAAATCACTGGAGACACAAACAACATGAGAGGATGTTTTTAAGTACTGTAAAGCTTTGTGACATCAAATGACCTTTGGTGGTCAAGATGTGTTGGTATCTGTACTGATGGCGCAAAAGCCATGACAGGGAGACATAATGGAGTGGTAATACGCGTGCAAGCAGTTCCTCCCGACACCACTTGGGTACACTGCAGCATCCACCAAGAGGCTCTTGCTGCCAAGGGAATGCCTGACAGCTTGAAATATGTTTTGTACACTACACTGAAAATGGTTAACTTTGTTAAAGCAAGGCCCCTGAACTCTCGTGTATTTTCTGCATTATGCAATGATATGGGCAGCAACCATGTAACGCTTTTACAACATACATAAGTGCGCTGGTTATCGAGGGGCAAAGTATTCACACATTTTTTAAATTGAAAGACGAGCTTAAAGTTATCTTCACTGACCATCATTTCCACTTGTCTGTCCGTTTGCATGATGACGAGTTTCTCACACGACTGGCCTATCTGGGTGATGTTTTTTTCTCACCTGAATGATCTGAATCTAGGACTACAGGGACTCTCCACAACTATATTCTATGTGTGGGACAAAATGTAGGCTATGATTAAGAAGTTTGACTTCTTTTCTGTCTGCATTACCAAGGACAACACACAGGTCTTTCCATCATTGTATGATTTGTTTGTCTGCAAATGAACTCAAGCTTATGGACAATGTCAATTTTGATATAGTGAAGCACCTGAGTGAGCTGGGTGCTCAATTAACGCAGATGATTTCCCGAAAAGGACGACACAAACAACTGGATTTGTTATCCCTTTCATGCCCTATCTCCAGTCCACTTACCGATATCTGAACAAGAGAGCGCTCAGTTTCTTGCCTTGGCAAATTGCGCTGTTAAGACACTGATGCCCTTGTGAGAGTGGATTCGCGGAGTTGACGTTGCTCTTATATTCAGTAGTTCTTCCTGACTGTATGTAATGAAACCTAAGATGACCTGGGGTACCAATGTAAGAAATAACACGTAAAAAAAAACTGCATAGTTTCCTGGTGCTAGAAGGGGTATGCAGCTGGAGGTTGAATGTTTGAAGGGGTACGGGACTATAAAAAGTTTGGGAACCACTGCTCTACACCTATCACTCTCACAGAACCGGCACCAGCCCAGAACCAGGAACCATTCACCACCACAAGAGGCCACAGGATAGTACCACCATTGCTCCCTTATGGTTCTGCTTGCTCCTCAGGTTGTCCTTCTTCCCCTCTATAGACCCAACATATGCACCTGCCCAGTTCCCGGTTCCTGGTTCATGGCTCCTGGCTCCAAGTTCCTGGATCCCTCTCCCCAGTCCCAGCTTTAGACCCAGCATCAGCCAAAGGTTTCCAATCCTGGCTCCGACACCGACACGGTTCCAAGTTTTAGCCCCAACACCAACCCCTCCACCAACCATGGACACATCAGCGGCCACCACAAATGTCACCACCATCGAGCCGTTGCTAGCCCAGACCCCACCCCCCAACACAAGTACACAGACTGGTCAACCACTCCACCAGGTGGTCAGCCTGGTCAACCACTCCACCAGATCAACCACTCCAGAAAAGGCTCCAAACTCCTAGAATTGTAATTCCTTAAAAGAAAATAGACTTCTTGAAGTTACATGTGTTAGAGTTTATATATTTTATGAAATAGTTGTTTACTTTCTAAACTTGATTGATGATTGATATAAGAAAAAAAACACTAGAAAAAGTCCTAAAATGTAAATATTTAACAAAATACAGTACAAATTTCATAAGGGCTTATTTTGAGGACTTACACAAAACAATACAGTGCTGTTTGGATTACCCAATTGCTGTGTTGCTGCAGGCATTGGGTCACATGAAAAAAAAAATATATATATATATATATATATTTTTTTTTGGGGGGGGGGGCGGGGGCAATGCTGGTTTGTCAATGCTGTGTTATTGAGTTATTATACAGCAGGTCAGATCAGAAGACTGTAGGCTTGGCTTAGTAGGTGCGTGTCTTTCAGCAAGTTCTTTTTGGCCACCTGTGAGTAAATGTCATTCCAGTTAATTTGTTCCGTTGAATTATGACGTTATAGTCAAACTCTGACACTGTTGAAGCTTACAGAAGTGTATGAGTTAAATGTCTATGCAAATCCCAATTTGATATATTGTTAATATGTTTAATCAGAATATCTAATGTACCATAATATTCAAGGAACAATTTAAGTAACAGTGTACAAACTTAAAGATCCTGAACAGGCATCACGAAAAGTAATTTGTCTCTCATGGCTAACTACCAGAAAGTTTGAAAAGTCAGGCTGAGTGGGCAAGGAGCTTATATTCATGAGCTCACCTTCACTGACAGCTCTTTTAAACACTTATGTTAAGCAACTTGAATGTAGTGAGCAGTGTTGCAGTAAAATAATCTCAATTTGGTGTTACACAAAGCAGCTCAAACAAGATTGAAATGACATCATGTACATATTTTTTTCAGTAAATATACATTGCCTTTTTGGCATGTTTCTTGTGATGCGATGCAAAGCAGCACTGATGAATGTGTTGACTTCAGAGTTTTGAACGACCATCCCCCCCTTTTGTTCCATGTTGGCTGAAGACCTAGCTAGCCAGTAACTAGCTACACTATCAACAGACACAGATGAAAGGGTAAATATATAAGTATCTTTGCCATACATGAATAGTGTAAACTTTTAATTATATTTGCTGACACCCTAAAGTCAAATTGTGGCACCAGTAGAGTAGCTATCTAGCTATATTAACCACACCCCTATGCAAACGCGTCTCCAACATTGGTTTCAAGGTAGTAGTTATTTAAATTAGGTAAGATGATATCATGTTACCATTGGTGTAGTAATATGACATCACCTTGTCCCTTAATAATGAATCCACGTGTTTGACATGGGGGAGGGGACGAGGAGTAACTTCATGATCAAACTCTGTCAATCTAGAAGCAACAATAATTTTTCATAATTTGGTCATCAAAAGTTGATCTGGTTTCCTTCAATTATCATCCAATTTGATGACAACATTATTTTATCTGTTCATGATGCTAATAAGCCACACCTCCTGGAAATAACCTGTAGATTACGTAAAATCCAATAAAAGCCCAGCTGCTTGGTCAACTAAGCATGAGGGTCAAACCCCCCCACACAATTAATGGTTAAATTAACTGATTTTGGGGGAAATCAATCAACCTGTCACATTATACTGGTTTGCATTTTTTTATCACCCGTAACTTGTGTTCAAAATGGCAATGAGAGCTTGGAATGAGATATATCATCTAACTAGAACAACCATGGAGTGGCCTAGCTAGTCTCCAGACCTGAACCCAATAGAAAATCTTTGAAGGGAGCTGAAAGTCCGTATTGCCCAGCGACAGCCCCGAAACCTGAAGGATCTGGAGAAGGTCTGTATGGAGGAGTGGGCCAAAATCTATGCTGCAGTGTGTGCAAACCTGGTCAAGAACTACAGGAAATGTTTGCAATTACAGAGATCATACAAAGGTTTCTGTACCAAATATTAAGTTCTGCTTTTCTGATGTATCAATAAAATGCAAATTAATTACTTAAAAATCATACAATGTGATTTTTGTGATTTTTGTTTTAGATTCCGTCTCTCACAGTTGAAGTGAGTACCTATGATAAAAATTACAGACCTCCACAGGCTTTGTAAGTAGGAAAACCTGCAAAATCATCAGTGTATCAAATACTTGTTCTCCCCACTGTATATATTACATATATTACATATACATATTCGCTTAGAATCTCACTTGGCGTTGTCCATAGGACTAAAAATGGATGAATGCAAAACAATTTCTCTGTCACTAACAAATACAGTTTCATGGGTGGTAACTCTACAATTCACTTGAAAAGCAAGGCACTGGTAAATAAGGCTTTACCAAGCAGTGTGTTCATTTAACACGGTTCCAGTGTCTATAAGTACCACACTCTCAGTGTTGATTTAACACTGGAGAATTAGCTGTTTTCTATGTATATTTGTACTGTATGTGAGTGTACTGCATTATTACTACATATTTACAGTATTTTTATTTAATTTTCACCATTGCTCTGAAGTACAATGTCAGCCAATACAACATACAGTATGTGGCTAATTAGTGCTTACAATTGAAATATGCCTAATTTCTCAGAAAACTTAAACTGTTGCTGGCATGCTTGAATGGAGGACAGAGGAAATCTATCTTCAGACATTTGCCTCTAGTCCTCCCCATTACAATTATCCCTTTGAATAGAAGCAAATGACTGCATTCCATTTCAGCTGTGCTGCTGCTGCATTGAGCTGAACTGAGCTGCCTAGAGCGGGATCATTTGTAAACAGTCAGCTATTCAGCCACTGTCTAAGGACAAATGGAAGTTGATAGAATTGTTTTATTTTCTTTGTTTGAAATTATTGCTGTTATTGTTAGGAGGTTTTGACAATAGAGAAAGGTTTTTCTATCAGCCTCCCAGAGTGACTGAATACCTCTAATATACCAAAGCCTGACTGTACCTTTGATAGATTTTAAGGTAGCAACAGTATACTTTTCTGTCTACTGTTTTTTCCTTACACTTTGTCCAGAGATCTCAAGCATCTCTACAATATTGAAAGGTCATATAAATAAGGGAAGGGATAGAAAATCAAATTCTCTTGACAATTCTGATATACACTATTTTAGGATAGTTTATTATACTACATTGCGAAATTAAGATCTAGTAGCTGTTATAGTAGTGAAGATGTAACCACAATATGAGAACTAGAATAGCATTGAGCTGTGAGACCTGTATGAGTATTAGTTTTTATTAAAGTGTGTTAAACTGGAACCAAGTACTACTTCAATCATTAAATAGCACATTACCTATCATAATAGTTGTAAACACACTGACTCCATCTCCATTATTTACTGTCCAAAAACACCATTTGTTTACAGCCTCTTGTTCTCTCCTATTACACACAAAACACTGAGGGTTCTTCTAGGGTTCCTTGGGAATGTTCATTGTTCTATGTGGAACCATAATGACAATAAATAACCATTTGAGCTCTTCAATGGTTATTTACAGTTCACAAAAGGGTTCTTTCCTCTTTCAATGATAATTTACATTTGGAATATTTTGGGGCGCTGCTTTTTTTGGGAGTGTTATTCCAGTTTATCTGTTGCGTTGTGTAATGCCATTACAAACTGAATGTACAAAATGCTAGAATAACCTGCTCTTACCATTACATTGAGTGATGAGGTGAAAGCTGTAATCTGAGCCTTTATTGATGCCCTTTATTGTTTAATCCACTTCAATCAATGTAGATGAAGGGAGGAGACATGTAGAATAAGGATTTTAAAGCCTTGAGACAATATTGACATGGATTGTGTATGTATGCTGTTCAGAGGGTGAATGGGCAAGGCAAATGATATAAGTGCCTTTGAATGGGTTATGGTAGTAGGTGCCAGGCACACTGGTTTTAATGTGTCAAGAACTGCATCGCTGCTCTGTTTTTCATGCTTAACAGTTTCCTGTGTGTATCAAGAATGGTCCACTACCCAAACAACATCCTGCCAACTTTAACACAACTGTGGGAAGCATTGGAGTCAACATGGGGCACCATCCCCGTGGAACGCTTTTTACACCTTGTAGAGTCCATGCCCCGATGAATTGAGACTATTGTGAGGGCAAACGGGGGTGCAACTCAATACTAGGAAAGTTTCCTCATGTTTTGTACACTCAGTGTATATTATATATGACTATGGCCTGTGATGATGTCTTTGTGCAAGACTCAGGTATGGCCTTATATCAGTTGAAAATGGTTGACTTAATCAGTCAGTGGTTCTCAATTCTCTCCTCGGGGACCCACAGCTGTTCCAGAGGTAGCTCACTTGATTCAACTTGTCAATTAACACAACAGTAACACCTATGGAATTTTAACAACAAAAAAGTATTTAGTCAGCCACCAATTGTGCAAGTTCTCCCACTTAAAAATATGAGAGAGGCCTGTCATTTTCATCATAGTTACACTTCAACTATGACAGACAAAATGAGAAACAAAATCCAGAAAATCACACTGTAGGATTTTTAATGAATTTATTTGCAAATTATGGTGGAAAATAAGTATTCGGTCACCTACAAACAAGCAAGATTTCTGGCTCTCACAGACCTGTAACTTCATCTTTAAGAGGCTCCTCTGTCCTCCACTCATTACCTGTATTAATGGCACCTGTTTGAACTTGTTATCAGTATAAAAGACACCTGTCCACAACCTCAAACAGTCACACTCCAAACTCCACTATGGTCAAGACCAAAGAGCTGTCAAAGGACACCAGAAACAAAATTGTAGACCTTCACCAGGCTGGGAAGACTGAATCGGCAATAGGTAAGCAGCTTGGTTTGAAGAAATCAACTGTGGGAGCAATTATTAGGAAATAGAAGACATATAAGACCATTGATAATCTCCCTCGATCTGGGGCTCCACGCAAGATCTCACCCCGTGGGGTCAAAATGATCCCAAGAACAGTGAGCAAAAATCCCAGAACCACACGGGGGGACCTAGTGAATGACCTGCAGAGAGCTGGGACCAAAGTAACAAGCCTACCATCAGTAACACACTACGCCGCCAGGGACTCAAATCCTGCAGTGCCAGATGTGTCCCCCTGCTTAATTAAGTCAGTACATGTCCAGGCCCGTCTGAAGTTTGCTAGAGAGCATTTGGATGTTCCAGAAGAAGATTGGGAGAATGTCATATGGTCAGATGGAACCAAAATATAACTTTTTGGTAAAAACTCAACTTGTCGTGTTTGGAGGACAAAGAATGCTGAGTTGCATCCAAAGAACACCATACCTACTGTGAAGCATGGGGGTGGAAATAACATGCTTTGGGGCTGTTTTTCTGCAAAGGGACCAGGACGATTGATCCGTGTAAAAGATAGAATGAATGGGGCCATGTAATCGTGAGATTTTGCAAATAAATTCATTAAAAATCCTACAATGTGATATTCTGGATTTTTTTTCCCACTTTGTCTGTCATAGTTGAAGTGTACTTATGATGAAAATGACAGGCCTCTCTCATCTTTTTAAGTGGGAGAACATGCACAATTGATGGCTGACTAAATACTTTTTTGCCCCACTGTAACATGGCTGACCAGAAGAAGAAAAAAGGTTTGGTTCTTCAAAACGATCTACAAAGATCCTTTGAGATTGAGAAAGTTTCTTTATAGAACCATTCTCCATAAATGTTCTAGAATTAACCACGAATAAGGGTTATATATTTTTGGTGCTACTGTATATAACACCTTTTAAATGATTCTTTATGGAACCTTTGGAAAGGGTTCTTTATAGCACAATACAGGTTCCATTTGGAACCTTATGAGCATTTCTTTATTGAACCTTCAAAAAAGGGTTCTATATAGCACCAAAAGGGTTCTGCTATGGTTACAAGTTAAATAACCCCTATCTGGTACTATTTAGAACCATAATTTCTTTGTGTGTAGATTTGATGCACAGTACATTCTGAGAGCACTCCTTTCTCAGTCTTTGTTCAGTGCTGATCCCTATAGGGGGCACCCAGGCACCACAGACAAAGGCTTCCATTTCAGGCGAGGAAGATAATACAAGGAGGTAGAACTCATCACATGAGCAGCAAAAGATACAGAGAGAGTGAGGGTGGATAATATGCATTCACTACGATAACAAGTTTTCCATCCAACATTTTTATGTGTTTGAAGTACATGTCTGATATAACATTTCATGACAGGCCTGATGGAATCAGAACATTTGTTTGTGAACATTCCAAATATCGACCCAAAAAAATACACTAGACATGATGGAATCTTTACATGCCTGTAAAATTAATTATGCGAGAAATGTCAGTGGAAAAGCTTTTATGCACAAAAATTAATTCAATAACAATCATATTGAAGTAAACTTGGAGTCATGGGATGATATGGTGTGTGGTCCTCCCACTACGACTTGTCGGGAAAGCATGCAGTTCATTAGGCTACAGATTAAATAAATTAGGATGAAATTCACAGGATGGTGAAAGTGCAAGGTGATGAGCTTGATGCTCCTTTCCAATAAATATAGAGTCTTATTCTGGTGACATGATCATCGATGCTTGGCTGCCTTTTGACAAATAATAATAATAATAACAAATAAAAATATTCTCGCTCCTCTGTCCATAATAATCTTATCATGCAGGTTATACCCGCACTGCAACTGTAAGATGATGGCTAGAGAGCATGTGTCAATACCAGAGTGGGCTCACTCACTATATAACGCAACATTGTTTGTGAGAAAACCATCAGTTTATTTTAAAACCCATTTAACTTGCATTTTTTATTTGGTACATGGGAATTTAACCACAAAGGGTCAGTTTATGTGCACTATGTCTTCATGCACAGCCTTTTACCTGCAACAAATCAATTTGATGGCAACACATCTCTGGTGGGAAAATGCACATATTGCTTTTATGCAGATTTTATTATAATAACATGAAAAGTTGTCGCCAATCAATTAATGATGCCTGAGATGAAAACATCCTTAAATGTTAACATTGTTAAAATAAGTAAACAATCAATGGATGGATGAATTATGGAAGAGTAGGAAATGACCTTTTGGAGCTTTTTGGGGAGGAAAAAAACCTGAATGCAAGAATACAAAGGCTCTGGTCACTGACAAGAGCAGCAATTCATATCCCTGTGCTGAGAAGAGGGTTTGGTTGTAGGCTAGTCACGTGGTGCTTTGGCTGTATCTTTCCTCTCGGGCTCACACAAGTCAGATAATTACCTATTTTTATTTCACCTTGACAGCTGGCCCTTGCTGCTGATGAAGAACCCTGTTTGTCTCTCTCTCTCTCTCTCTCTCTCTCTCTCTCTCTCTCTCTCTCCTCTCTCTCTCTCTCTCTCTCTCTCTCTCTCTCTCTCTGTGTGTGTGTAGCGCGTGTGCGAGTGTGTGCATGCACGCGAGCGTGCAAGTGTCTGTGTGTAGGTGTGCATGGTGTGTTTGTTTGTGTGTGTCTAACCCTGGCTCCCGGCCTTGCTACAGCCTCTAGAAGGAAAGTTGCCATAAAGGTCTGCCACCGCCTAGAGTAGACTAGCTGGGATTGTCACAAAGAAGGACAGCACGGTTGCCACGACAACATCATACCATGGCCATAATCTGCTATAACACCTGCAAATATGTGTAAACTTTGATTTGTTTCGATTTGATTTCAATCGATTGGATGTATGCCTGTGGGAGGGTATGATGACGAACATCAATGGAATGTCGAACATATGTGTTTTGATGAGAGGAGCTATGTCTGGTCAGATCTGATGTTCATGTCCTTTGGCTGTTTTATCTCAGTGAGTGGTTGAATGATTCACCATCCTTAAAGCCTGAGGAGAGAGAGGGGTATTTGGCATGATTGATATCCTCAGAGCCAGTGTTGCACACACCTTCAACCCATTGCCAATCAAATGGGATGTATGCCAGAGAAAGCAATTACATAGCCTTAATGACACTGGGGGCAGTAGTAATACAGGTGGATACAGGATACCATTTTAATAATTAGAACCTGGCTACATCATTTGCTAAGGTGAATGGATGGATGGTGATGAAACCTGGTAGGTCATATAACGGTTTGTCATCTCAGAGATCTGAGAGATATGGGTGGCAGGTAACCTAGCAGTTAAAAGTGTTGGGCTATTAACTGAAAGGTCACGAGTTTGAATCCCAGATCTGACTAGGTGAGAAATCTGTTGATGTGTCCTTGTGCAAGGGATTTACCCATCCTTTCTCCTGCAAATCAGTTAATCCCTAAAAGTGTTTTCTTCTAAACTAATATATGGAATTATTTTAAGGATATTTTTATGATAGGCTCTTTGCAAGGTTTTCTATTTCTTACCTATCTAAGAAAAATATGAACTATTGGAACCAAGACTTAAAAATAACTGGTATTGGCACAATATGTAGGGAATGTTGGAACATAACTAACGAATTTACAGTTCACGAAAATGTACGCGTAATTATAAACTAATGTATAGAATTTATCATACAAGAGACAAAATTCACAAATTCTAAAGCACAACGACAGAGTCATGTCTTCAGTGTAAAACTAACAATAACTCAATAATCCAAGTTGCAGGCAGAGTTAGAACGTTGGCTGTCAGAAGTAGTACAATGTAAATGTACTTTTAATCTGTCTGTCTGCATATTTCAAGACATCATATGAGGGTGCTGTGAGATTCAGATGAGCTGGACAATATTCTTTTTGTCAATTATCTTGAAAACGTATATTTAATAACTGGAAATCAACCAATCTTCCATTTTTAAGATAATGGAAAAATAATATGCTTTATTATCTAAATATTGAAAGAGCGTGGCGAGGGAAAGGAAGAAAATTGTGCAATTTTAGAACATGTGGCGGAGCAAAGTGGAGGCACTGGAGATAGGGGTGGGTCTGGGCAGGTGTGATAGTGGGCACTGGAGATAGGGGTGGGTCTGGGCAGGTGTGAAAGTGGGCACTGGAGATATTGGTGGGTCTGGGCAGGTGTGATAGTGGGCACTGGAGATAGGGGTGGGTCTGGGCAGGTGTGATAGTGGGCACTGGAGATAGGGGTGGGTCTGGGCAGGTGTGATAGTGGGCACTGGAGATAGGGGTGGGTCTGGGCAGGTGTGATAGTGGGCACTGGAGATAGGGGTGGGTCTGGGCAGGTGTGATAGTGGGCACTGGAGATAGGGGTGGGTCTGGGCAGGTGTGATAGTGGGCACTGGAGATAGGGGTGGGTCTGGGCAGGTGTGATAGTGGGCACTGGAGATAGGGGTGGGTCTGGGCAGGTGTGATAGTGGGCACTGGAGATAGGGGTGGGTCTGGGCAGGTGTGATAGTGTTGATGTTTGTTTGTGTCTGTATGTTGTCTTTTGTATGTGTATGTTTCGTATTGTAAAAAAATCTAAATCTTACAAGAAAATGAACAGTTTTAAGATAGTCATACCATGGATCCTTTAACTATTTTATGTGGAATTTTAGGACCCCTTTAGGTATAGAATAAATATACAAAATATAGAATTTGGCCATTACTACTATAGCCCATAGAGAGGCATTGAATAAGATGTTAATAATTGACAAAAATAATTATCATAGGGAGTAAGGTTTAAACGTATCTGTCCTATATCTAAGAGTTAGAAGTGTCACGACTTCCGCCGAACTCGGTCCCTCACCTTGTTTGGGGGGAGTTCGGCGGTTGACGTCACCAGCCTTCTAGCCACCGCCGATCCACTTTTCAATTTCCATTCATTTTGTCACACCTGATTTAAGGTCATTATTTAACCCTCTGTTCCCCCATGTTTTTTGTGAGTGATTGTTTAATGTATTTTCGGTCTGTCATGGTGTGCATGTATTTGTTACTTTGTATATTTGACATTTTGAGTAACAGTACGTTGATTACTCATATCTTGTTACGTTCGTTGATGGAAGGATCGGACCCATGCGCAGCGTGGTAGGCGTACATCTTTTTTTATTTCACTTAACACCGAAAAAACAACAAATACAAATGAAACGTAAAGTTTAGTAGGGCTAAAGAGCACAGTACCAAAACAAGATCCCACAAACTACAGGTGGAAAAAGACTGCCTAAGAATGATCCCCAATCAGAGACAACGATAGACAGCTGCCTCTGATCGGGAACCATACCCGGGCAACAAAGAAATAGGAAACATAGATTGCCCATCCTAGTCACACCCTGACCTAACTCAATAGAGAATTAAAATGATCTCTACAGTCGGGGCGTGACATACAGTGCCTTGCGAAAATATTCGGCCCCCTTGAACTTTGCGACCTTTTGCCACATTTCAGGCTTCAAACATAAAGATATAAAACTGTATTTTTTTGTGAAGAATCAACAACAAGTGGGACACAATCAGGAAGTGGAACGACATTTATTGGATATTTCAAACTTTTTTAACATATCAAAAACTGAAAAATTGGGCATGCAAAATTATTCAGCCCCTTTACTTTCAGTGCAGCAAACTCTCTCCAGAAGTTCAGTGAGGATCTCTGAATGATCCAATGTTGACATAAATGACTAATGATGATAAATATAATCCACCTGTGTGTAATCAAGTCTCCGTATAAATGCACCTGCACTGTGATAGTCTCAGAGGTTCGTTAAAAGCGCAGAGAGCATCACCAGGCAGGTCCGAGATACTGTTGTGAAGAAGTTTAAAGCCGGATTTGGATACAAAAAGATTTCCCAAGCTTTAAACATCCCAAGGAGCACTGTGCAAGCGATAATATTGAAATGGAAGGAGTATCAGACCACTGCAAATCTACCAAAACCTGGTCGTCCCTCTAAACTTTCAGCTCATACAAGGAGAAGTCTGATCAGAGATGCAGCCAAGAGGCCCATGATCACTCTGGATGAACTGCAGAGATCTACAGCTGAGGTGGGATACTCTGTCCATAGGACAACAATCAGTCGTATATTGCACAAATCTGGCCTTTATGGAAGAGTGGCAAGAAGAAAGCCATTTCTTAAAGATATCCATAAAAAAATGCCGTTTAAAGTTTGCCACAAGCCACCTGGGAGACACACCAAACATGTGGAAGAAGGTGCTCTGGTCAGATGAAACCAAAATTGAACTTTTTGGCAACAATGCAAAATGTTATGTTTGGCGTAAAAGCAACACAGCTCATCACCCTGAACACACCATCCCCACTGTCAAACATGGTGGTGGCAGCATCATGGTTTGGGCCTGCTTTTCTTCAGCAGGGACAGGTAAGATGGTTAAAATTGATGGGAAGATGGATGGAGCCAAATACAGGACCATTCTGGAAGAAAACCTGATGGAGTCTGCAAAAGACCTGAGACTGGGACGGAGATTTGTCTTCCAACAAGACAATGATCCAAAATATAAAGCAAAATCTACAATGGAATGGTTCAAAAATAAACATATCCAGGTGTTAGAATGGCCAAGTAAAAGTCCAGACCTGAATCCAATCGAGAATCTGTGGAAAGAACTGAAAACTGCTGTTCACAAATGCTCTCCATTCAACCTCACTGAGCTCGAGCTGTTTTGCAAGGAGGAATGGGAAAAAATGTTCAGTCTCTTGATGTGCAAAACTGATAGAGACATACCCAAAGCGACTTACAGCTGTAATCGCAGCAAAAGGTGGCGCTACAAAGTATTAACTTAAGGGGGCTGAATAATTTTGCATGCCCAATTTTTCCGTTTTTGATTTGTTAAAAAAGTTTGAAATATCCAATAAATGTAGTTCCACTTCAAGATTGTGGCCCACTTGTTGTTGATTCTTCACCAAAAAATACAGTTGTATATCTTTATGTTTGAAGCCTGAAATGTGGCAAAAGGTTGCAAAGTTCAAGGGGGCCGAATACTTTCGCAAGGCACTGTATCTGCTGTCCAGCGCCTGACTCTCTACACCAGCTACACATAGGACCCATTACAATAAGAACGCTTAGATTTCCACTGGTCTAATGTCCATTGCTCGTGTTTCTTCGGCCATGCAAGTCTCTTATTATTGGTGTCCTTTAGTAGTGGTTTCTTTACAGCAATTCGACTATGAAAGCCTGATTCACGCAGTCTCCTCTGAACAGTTGATGTTGAGATTTGTCTGATACTTGAACTCCGTGAAGCATTTATTTGGGCTGCAATTTCTGAGGCTGTTAACTCGAATAAACTTGTCCTCTGCAGCAGAGGTAACTCCGGGTCTTCCTTTCCTGTGGTGGTCCTCATGAGAGCCAGTTTCATCATAGCGCTTGATGGTTTTTGAGACTGCGCTTGAAGAAACGTTAAAAGTTCTTGACATTTTCAGGATTGACTGACCTTCATGACTTAAAGTTGTTGGACTGTTTTTTCTCTTTGCTTATTTGAGCTGTTCTTGTTATAATATGGACTTGGTCTTTTACCAAATAGGGCTATCTTCTGTATACCACCTGTTACGGATACAGTTATCCTGTGTGTGTGTATCCTGTGTGTGTGTTTCTTTTCTCTCCTTCTCCCCTCACAGGTGAAAATCATCACTCCCCAATCAGTCAACAATCAATCGTCAATCAGAAGACACACCTCCTCCTATTTCCTGACCTATCACAGTTCCTTCCCCATGGTTTAAAAACCCCATCGTTTGTTCTAGAGCTCAGCTCAGCTCAATCTCTAGCTAAATCTCTCTGTAAATGCCATGTCTGTAGGTCTCTGTGTTTCTCTCGCTTTGTATCTTAACCTCTCTTTTGTTTAAAGCACCTCCATAGCACTTTGTCATCACCTGTGAGTATTGTTTTTGGTTATGGTGTTTGTTTGTTGCTCGTGGGAAAAGGGGAAACCAAGACAAGTCGCCCATGGGCATACACTACCCGTAGGTGAACTTTGTTAAATACACTAGGTAGAACTGGGCGGACCACCCACTGTATTTTTGGTTAGTTAGTTGGCTGTTAAAGTAGGCTAGTCTAGCTTAGGGGTGTGTTTTTGTATATTTATTGTTTCTTTCCTTGGGTCCAGCTCAGCCCCTTTACCTGCTCCCCCCATTACCGTGTGTTTATAAATAAACCTAGAGTTTGACGGTAGATTTCTGTTGTCGTGGTTATTTCGTTCACACTTTTACTTTGTCACAATAATAATTTGCATGAGTTATGTTACGGGTCTCATTACCATCCCCCCTAGACTGTCGGGCCAAAAGGGATTCGTAACACCACCCCTACCTTGTCACAACACAACTGATTGGCTCAAATTAACATTTAACAAGGCTCACCTGTTAATTGAAATCCAGGTTACTACCTCATGAAGCTGGTTAAGAGAATTCCAAGAGTGTGCAAAGCTGTCACCAAGGCAAAGAGTGGCTGCTTTGAAGAATCTCAAGTATAAAATATATTTACATTTTTTAACACTTTCTTGGTTACTACATGATTCCATATGTGTTATTTCATAGTGTTGATGTCTTCACTATTATTCTACAATGTAGAAAATAGTCAAACTAAAGAAAAACCATTGAATGGGTAGGTGTGTGAACTTTTGACTGGTACTGTATGTCTACGGTAGCCCTAAGGGGCAAAATTGTGGGCTAAACTGGACCCCCAGACTGGATCAGTCTCTGGGCAGTAAAACTGAAATGCATTCACAGGAACTGAGGAGCTATATTGACATGTTGCTGACATGGTGTTAAGGGATATGGAGTAAGATTATGCATAATGAAATCAAAATTAATATAAAACAACATGATGTGCATGCATCACAGTGTGTATGCAATCTTATATCACAATAACATGTTGAGAGGTTTGTGGTACAGTAAACAAGCCCCTCAACTTCTCTCCCCAATCACACATGACCATACCAGGTTACATAAACATCAGTGGAAGTATAATTAATTTTGCTGTGTGTTGCATTGTGTGTATTCACCATCAAATCAACTGTATGAAACTGCTTTGATGTGAACATTAACACAGTAGGTAACCAATAAACACCTTCTGGAATAAATTACTTCTTACTGCGTAAGCATGCCATTCTCCTCTAAAACAGACACTTTTGCTTTTCTTCTGTGTTTGTTCATTGTATCAACTGTCTACAGTGTGTCTGTGTGTGTGTGTCCAAGGTTGATTTATTTACCTCTTCATTACAACATAGAACAAAACAATCAGAGACACAAACTGTTTTCTATCCCTGCTGGAAAAAAAGCATAGGCCAGACTTTTTATTTTTTATTTTTTTTATTTCACCTTTATTTAACCAGGTAGGCTAGTTGAGAACAAGTTCTCATTTGCAACTGCGACCTGGCCAAAGTAAAGCATAGCAGTGTGAACAGACAACACAGAGTTACACATGGAGTAAACAATTAACAAGTCAATAACACAGTAGAAAAAAAATGGGCAGTCTATATACAATGTGTGCAAAAGGCATGAGGAGGTAGGCGAATAATTACAATATTGCAGATTAACACTGGAGTGATAAATGATCAGATAATCATGTACCGGTAGAGATATTGGTGTGCAAAAGAGCAGAAAAGTAAATAAATAAAAACTGTGGGGATGAGGTAGGTGAAAATGGGTGGGCTATTTACCAATAGATTATGTACAGCTGCAGCGATCGGTTAGCTGCTCAGATAGCTGATGTTTGAAGTTGGTGAGGGAGATAAAAGTCTCCAACTTCAGCGATTTTTTTTGCAGTTCGTTCCAGTCACAGGCAGCAGAGTACTGGAACGAAAGGCGGCCAAATGAGGTGTTTGCTTTAGGGATGACCAGTGAGATACACCTGCTGGAGCACGTGCTACGGATGGGTGTTGCCATCGTGACCAGTGAACTGAGATAAGGCGGAGCTTTACCTAGCATGGACTTGTAGATGACCTGGAGCCACCATTGTTCCTGTACCCAAAAAGGCAAACATAACTGAACTAAATGACTATCGCCTGTAGCACTCACTTCTGTCGTCATGAAGTGCTTTGAGAGGATAGTATATTTTTAGAACCACCAGTGTATTTTTATCACAGTCAAATCTATATTTCTCTCAGGTAACAAATGTAGCGGAGTTCAAACTAAAATAACATAACAGTGTTTCTAGTTGTATTCCTCCTTCTCACCCTTGTATCCTGCATCCCTCCCGCCAAAGACTTCTTATGCAGTGTGACTTAGGAATTCAGATAGTGAAAAGTTTTCAAAATATCAGAACAATCAACTTCTTTCCAAAAGTTTCTTGAAGTGGACAGCCACCTGTATATAATATCTGTGTCCCAATCTGAGGCATCAATTCTAGTCAGGATGTCAAAATTGACATGTCTCAATCCCAAGTTACCTTAAAATGCTTCCTTCTCAGGTGCCTTCATTCAGGCGATTTTGAAGGCAGCATCCTATGTTCCCTTTGCTGGGGACGCTATCCAAGAACATCTTGCGGCGCAGTGAATAATAATATTTTTTGTAATTACTTGTGGACAAAGTGGACAAACACCCCGCTTGGGAGACTAATGAATAATGTTTATTTATTTACCAAATTGTGTTGAAATATTCAGCAAATTACTTTCATAGGAATTTTGAATTAAAATGTTGAATGACCGTTGTTTACCAGCCCGTTGCCAAGCTAGCTAGCTAGCTAACACATCCGATGTGATAGCTGGCTAACAATAGTAGGTGTTCTCGTTCTGCTTATCAGTTGTTAAGAGATGAAAAACTGGAATTAATCTTAGATTTATCAATATGCCACATGAGACGACGTGGACAGTTTTTAAATCATGAAATGATGAACTTGCTAGCCAGCTAAAGATATGTAGCAAATATATTTATCTCATTTGTTTTCATGGACTTAAGTGGGCACCTGATTGCATTTCGCTTAAGTGGGCACCTGATTGCTTTGGCTCGTTCGGAGGTAAAAGATGTTACATTTGATGAACATTTTGGAAATGCAGCCAGCTGTGTTCTGTTCATTCTAGGCTTGCTATCCAGACAAGTTATTTTTGCATTCTGTTGATGAGTTTGTTTAGCTAACTTGCTAGCTAGCTGCATACAGTATCTGTTTACCTAACATGAGCTAACTTTCTCTTGTCGCTTACTAGTTAAAATTAGAGGTTAAGTTATTCTACTCTTACTGTAAACAACTGAAAAAGCCTAAAAATATGTGAAACTGTTAACAAAACAATTGCACATTAATAAAGATAATTGTTGCTTCAGCAACTTGAACCAACACATATTTGAGAAGTGAGGTTAATTTCTTCCCACTTGTCTCTGCTTGTTCTAGCTTTAAGGACATCTCACACTGACCCCCTGTAAATAACTTGTTGGAAACCTCTAAGCCAACCATGATAATCACCATATCCCAGGATTTAATTAAGGAGTGTGCACCATCACAATGTTAGATAGAAATAGATTCACCAATGTTATTGTTTAACATGCAGATTTGTCAGGACATTGTAGCTTATGAAGCTCATTCTAAAATACAGACGTGATTTTCTGTCCTAGGGGATTGCACTGTATGCACGTCTTCAATTTAGACCACAATTAGTTGAATGAGGTTTTAGTAAAGGGCTGCATCAAAGAAATTACTAAATGTGACATCACGTACTGAACAAGGTAATACATGTTGGAGGTTAATCTCCTTGAGATGTCCCTCACTTGAGAATGACTTAATTTGTACAATGGATTGTGTTGGACTCATGCACAGATACAGGAAAATCAATAAAAATGTTAGCATTTATTCAAATGACAAGTGTTGATGTCTCCACATGTTTCTGGTTTTGAGGCTTGGGCATTTGGTGTTTGCAGTTCATCTGTCTTATCCCCTGCAAGGAGAAAGAAAGGCATCAATAATATTAATATGCTGTATTCATTTAATTTAATATACATTATATTGCTGTTTGATATTCATTTCTACAGTGGTCACCCAGTATAATACTACTTGAGTAAAAGTTCAAAATCATTTGGTTTTAAAAATACTTAAGTATCAAAAGTAAATGGAATTGCTAAAACGTACTTAAGAATCAAAAGTAAAGGTACAAATCATTTCAAATTCCTTACACTAAGCAAACTAGACGGCACAATGTTCTTTTTTATTGACTTACAGCCAGGGGCACACTCCAACACTCAGACATCATTTACAAACAAAGCATTTGTGTTTAGTGAGTCTGCCAGATCAGATGCAGTAGGGATGGCCAGGGATGTTCTCTTGATAAGTGTGTGAATTGGACAATTATTCTGTCAAAATGTAACAAGTACTTTTGGGTGTCATGGAAAATGTATGGAGTAAAAATTACAATATTTTATTTCGGAATATAGTGAAGTAGAAGTGCCAAAAATATAAATAGTAAAGTACAGATACCCCCCAAAAAATACTTAACTAGTACTTTAAAGTATTTTTACTTAAAGAACTTTACACCACTGCATTTGTATAATTATATTGGAAATGTTATCCTATCGCCGAAGATAGGATAAAGTAATCCTTCTCACCCCCCCCCCTTAAAATATTTAGATGCACTATTGTAAAGTGGCTGTTCCACTGGATGTCATAAGGTGAATGCACCAATTTGTAAGTCGCTCTGGATAAGAGCGTCTGCTAAATGACTTAAATGTAAATGTAAATGTAAATGTAATCACATGCCAGTACTTGTATCCAATGCATTACTACTGAGTGATCTGTTCATGCAATTTGTAGTTTATTGACATTTCAGATGTAGACATGATAATTCTTCAAATATACTGAACAAAAATATAAACGCACATGTAAAGTGTTGGTCCAATGTTTCATGAGCTGAAAGAAAAGCTCCCAGCTTCCTTATGCACAAAAAAACGTATTTCTCTCAAGTGATGTGCACAAATTTCTTTACATCCCTGTTAGTGAGCATTTCTCCTTTGCCAATATAATCCATCCACCTGACAGGTGTGGCATATCAAGAAGCTGATGAATCAGCATTATCATTACACATGTGCACCATGTGCTCAGCACAATAAAAGCCCACTTTAAAAAAATGAATTTTTGTCACAAAACAATGCCACAGATGTCTGAAGTTTTGAGGGAGTGTGCAATTGGCATGCTGACTGCTGGAATGTCCACCAGGGCTGTTGCCTGAGACTACAATATTAATTTCTCTACCATGAACTGCCTCCAATGTTGTAATAGAGATTTTGGCAGTGCATCCAACAGACCTCACAACCGCAGACCACATGTAACGTCAGCCCAAGACCTCCACATCCGGCTTCTTCGCCTGCAGGATCATCTGAAGGGAGGTGACGGGGGTGCTGAGGAGTATTTTGTGCTACGGATGTTGCCATTGTGACCAGTGAACTGGGATAAGGCGGAGCTTTACCTAGCATGGCCTTGTAGATGACCTGGAGCCAGTGGGTCTGGCGATGAATATGTAGCGAGGGCCAGCCGACTAGAGCATACAAGTCGCAGTGGTGGGTAGTATAAGGTGCTTTAGTGACAAAACGGATGGCACTGTGATAAACTGCATCCAGTTTGCTGAGTAGAGTGTTGGAAGCGATTTTGTAGATGACATCGCCGAAGTCGAGAATCGGTAGGATAGTTTTACTAGGGTAAGCTTGGCAGCATGAGTGAAGGAGGCTTTGTTGCGGAATAGAAAGCCGACTCTTGATTTGATTTTCGATTTGAGATGTTTGATATGGGTCTGGAAGGAGAGTTTGCAGTCTAGCCAGACACCTAGGTACTTATAGGTGTCCACATATTCAAGGTCGGAACCATCCAGTGTGGTGATGCTAGTCGGGCATGCGGGTGCAGGCAGCGATCGGTTGAAAACCATGCATTTGGTTTTACTAGCGTTTAAGAGCAGTTGGAGGCCACGGAAGGAGTGTTGTATGGCATTGAAGCTCGTTTGGAGGTTAGATAGCACAGTGTCCAATGACGGGCCGAAAGTATATAGAATGGTGTCGTCTGCGTAGAGGTGGATCAGGGAATCGCCCGCAGCAAGACCAACATCATTGATATATACAGAGAAAAGAGTCGGCCTGAGAATTGAACCCTGTGGCACCCCCATAGAGACTGCCAGAGGACCGGACAGCATGCCCTCCGATTTGACACACTGAACTCTGTCTGCAAAGTAATTGGTGAACCAGGCAAGGCAGTCATCCGAAAAACCGAGGCTACTGAGTCTGCCGATAAGAATCTGGTGATTGACAGAGTCGAAAGCCTTGGCAAGGTCGATGAAGACGGCTGCACAGTACTGTCTTTTATCGATGGCGGTTATGATGTCGTTTAGTACCTTGAGTGTGGCTGAGGTGCACCCGTGACCGGCTCGGAAACCAGATTGCATAGCGGAGAAGGTACGGTGGGATTCGAGATGGTCAGTGACCTGTTTGTTGACTTTAGATAGACCTTAGATAGGCAGGGAAGAATGGGTATAGGTCTGTAACAGTTTGGGTCCAGGGTGTCTCCCCCTTTGAAGAGGGGGATGACTGCAGCAGCTTTCCAATCCTTGGGGATCTCAGACGATATGAAAGAGAGGTTGAACAGGCTGGTAATAGGGGTTGCGACAATGGCGGCGGATAGTTTCAGAAATAGAGGGTCCAGATTGTCAAGCCCAGCTGATTTATACAGGTCCAGGTTTTGCAGCTCTTTCAGAACATCTGTTATCTGGATTTGGGTAAAGGAGAACCTGGAGAGGCTTGGGCGAGGAGCTGCGGGGGGGCCGGAGCTGTTGGCCGAGGTAGGAGTGGCCAGGCGGAAGGCTTGGCCAGCCATTGAGAAATGCTTGTTGAAGTTTTCGATAATCATGAATTTGTCGGTGGTGACCGGAAAATGTCCCTTAGATATTCATTGACAGTCCTCCAATTCTCTAAATGTAATTATTGGTGGAAAGTCACCTTTGAGTGATGCTGAGTAATATGCTGTTAAAAATGGTGTAGGTCTTATTTATTTAAAGAGCAAAAGCTTAACCATTTTATCACAATTTTGCGCTGCCCTGAGGCAAGCATGGCGACTGGTCTTGATAAATCAATGAGATTTTTATTTTCACTTAATCTCCGTTTAGGTATTGGTTAGACAAGAATTAGAATATTAGGGTGCAGAAATGTTATGCTCTTAGTGTAAACTTTATTTAACTAGGCTAATCAGTTAAGAACAAATTCTTATTTACAAGGATCAAATCAATTAAGCAAGTACAAGTCAAAAGACTTTACACAACTACTCATTCCAGTATTTTTCTTTATTTGTACTATTTTCTACATTCTAGAATAATATTTAAGACGTCACAACTATGAAATAACACCGGTCTCCTGCGTGCCTTGCATTCTGTAGTACAGACATGGCCTGCTCTCCCTTTTGTAAGGAATTAGGCACTTTACCATGTTTACTCCAGTATGTATTGTAGACTGCACAGTAGCCTAATGAACAAATAAACTCATTTCGTAATAAGATAATGATAAAAAAATACTCCATGGATCCATAACAAATTACTATGGGAATGAATATCACTGATTTACAGAAATATTGGTACAAAGTTGTCTAATTCATGAAGACAGACAATTTAGAATCCTTCAATCCTGTAGCCTACTGATGACCATCAGGTTGTACAGCGCCATATTTTCCATTCCATCCTAATGAAAACCCAGAGGGTTTCGTTTTTCATTTTTCTCTGAATAGAAACACCATAATATTAATCAAATTAATCACATACACTATGTTATTACAAAAAAGGTTTAAATGATCTGGGAATGCCAATACGGAATATTATCAAACACTTCTCAAAGATGCCTTTGGTTGGTCAAACTAGCAATAACTTGCAGTCACAGAAAAAAATGGCTGACAATTAAATTACATGCCACAGAATGCTGCAGCAGCACACAAGGTGTGCTGCAGTACGCAGGGTGTGCTGCAGTATGACTAACCCTAACCCTATACCCCAACTGGTATGCCAATTTTACATTTTTTTTTTAATCCATACAATTAACTTCGGTTGGTGGAGATGAAGGAGATTTCACTTTTGAATGTTTTGGTAGCTACTGGAGAGTTCTTCTTTGTCTACACCCATTCAGCATCATTCAAACCCTCTTACGCTTTAGCCCCCAACCACACTCTGACCATTTTACTCACCCTAGAAGAGCTGGTTAGTCTGTTTTCATGATATCCAGAGCGTTGGTGACTGTAACTGTGCTGCTGTAACTGTGCTGCTTTTTTTGACAACATTTCACTGACACCAGCCGTATTCAACGGGTGTTGAGCATTCATCAGTTATTCTGCGCTCTGGCACACCTGAGTGTGAGTGCTGTGAAATCGGAGTAGATGGCCAGACTGAATTTACGAACGCACCCAAAATGGTTGCTAGTATAGCGGAGTCTTTTGTTACGACATGTAGCTAGCTAGCTAAACAATGAACCATAATCACAACTCATGACGTTACTACCCTGCATGAATCTGCAGGTAGCTAACCAATCAGGTTCAATGTTACCAAGCTAACATTAGGCTATAACTAGCCAAGCAAGTGGCTCTGAGATATGGATAATAAGATCATACACACAAAGTTAGCTAGAGAGCCAGCCAACTATCGTTAGCTAGTTAACAGTACACTTTAACTTGAAATGAAATGACTTTCTGTCAAAATTAGAAATGTGAAATATCCGAAAATGAAGCTAGCTAGACTATCAAACCTGTTTACATAATGGATGGACACATCTTCGGTCGGATGCCATGGTTGCCCTTGGTTTGAAAATGTAATCCAGAGACAGGTGTTTTCTCCATCTCCTTAGCTATAATACTCGAATTCCACTGATTTCAAAACTTGGTCCTCCAGAAAGTGGAGAACAACCCTTATGCAGTTTTACTATGCCATACATTTAAAACAATGTCATGTTAGACAGGATTACCTAAACATATTGACCAGCTCAAATAGACAGAACCATACTATATGGCAGACCAATCCAAACTCATTTCTCGGCATGTCCAGCCCAATCATTATCTCAGCCAATCATGGCTAGCGGGAAGGTTTCTGACTTTTTCTGGGGTAGTAATTTAACAATGTTATTCATATTTACAGATTGTATACAAGTTTGTTATTAATGCACATGAAAGTTCACATGTAAATATATTTAAAAGTCATGAACAGTTCAAATCATGATATTTGGATGAAACCATCTGAAAGTATAATGACCAAAGTAGGAAAAATGACCGTTCCTACAAAGTTTGATCTTAAAGTTACTGGTAACCTCCCCATGTCAAACATTTGGATTCAAGTGGTGGGATTATTAAGGGATAGAGTGACATAACCCTAGCTCTCATTTTAATACACCAATGGTAACATGTTATTCTCTTACCTAATTTAAATACGTACCGCTTTGGAACCAACATCGGAGAAGGCATGTCTGCGGAGGGGCATGGTTTATATAGCTACTCTACTGGTGCAAATATAATAAAATAAAATAAAATCTATTGCAAAGATACTTATGTCTCCCCTTTCATGTTGGTCTGGTGTAGTGTCCAAAACTCTGACACCGTTGTCATGTCAACACATCACAAGAGACTCCACAAATGAGAGATGTGATTAAAAAAATGCTGATATAATTGATGCAATTTCAAGGTTTGAGTTGCTTTGTACATCATGAAATTAGCTTAAACTGAATTTACTGCTCAATGTATCTTGACGTAGGCGTTTCAAAAAAGCTGTCACTGAAGACGAGCTCATGAATATAAGCTCCCTGCCTCCTCAGCCTGTCTTTTCAAACTTCCTAGTAGTTACATATAAGAAAAAGCACTTCTCAGTGACTGTTCGGTACCATTAATTTTAAAGTCCTTAACAGTCATTTGGATTGCCATGTAAATTAGCCATTTGAGTGACTAAATTACAATATCTCTCCCAAACATTTGGCGCCAAAGAATGGCAGAAATGTTTTGAATAATTACATTATCAGGGTAACAGTCTAAATTATAATTTACTTACTTTTTTTTTTTTACAAATTCAGTCATGGGTGGCAACTACAATTCACTCAAATGGCAAGGCACTCTAGGAAAGATGCAAATAAACTTTACACTATGCATTGTGTTATTTCAACATAATTCAGTGTCTATAGGAGTCCACACTTTCAGTGTTGATTTAACACTGGGGAATTTGATGGTCATCACCTCTTGAACTGGACATTAAATCCTTTGCAGTGATGAATGAAGATATTGGGTGAACTATCCACTATGCCTTGGAGGTAAATGTCATTACCTTGACATATCAGCATTTTGTGACTGGTTTACCTGTTAAACAAATTAATACAATAACTCCATGATCTCTTCGACTTTGTTAATGTTGAAATCTTTATAATAATATTTCAGACATAAAGCTGAAGAGGGCAAAAATAACTGAGTAGAGACTGACAAACAACCACTGAATGGTCCTAATGAAGTTGACTGGTATCATACGTGTTTCAAATGCAATGGCTCTTAGTGTGTGAATTGGGTCCTTCTGTAGCTCAGTTGGTAGAGCATGGCGCTTGTAACGCCAGGGTAGTGGGTTCAATCCCCGGGACCACCCATACATAGAATGTATGCACACATGACTGTAAGTCGCTTTGGATAAAAGCGTCTGCTAAATGGCATATATTATTATTATTATATTATAGTCTGCTGAAATGCTGTGAAACCTATACATTAATGATTTTTCCACACAGTAATATTGTGTGTTTTCTCCTCAACATGTACTTTTCAGCTTTCAATTGATATATGTACACTGAGTGTACAAAACATCAATGACATAGACTGACTAGGTGAATCCAAGTGAAAGCCATGATCCTTTAGTGATGCCACCTGTTAAATTTTTAAGCCTTGAGACAATTGAGATATGGATTGTGTATGTGTGCCTTCAGAGTGTGAATGGGCAATACAAAGATTTTGGTGCCTTTGAACGAGTTATGATAGTAGGTGCCAGGCGCACCAGATTGAGTGCGTCAAGAACTGCAATGCTGCTGTGTTTTCTGAGGACAAAATGTGCTGCAACTCAAGATTAGGCAGGTGTTCCTAATGTTTTGTACATTCAGCATTGATCATAATGTTTGAGAAAGAACTCAACTTCCTCTAAGGCCCTGTTTCCTGCAAACAGGTCTCTTCCCCTCACATTGACTGCACACAGAACCATTCTGTAAGTGAACACAAAGAAAGAAGGGAGTCCTTCCAGCCGCACGGCAAGCGGTATCGGAGCGAAAGTCTGGGTCCAAAAGGCTCCTTAACAGCTTCTACCCCCAAGCCATAAGACTGCTGAACAATTAATCAAATGGCCACCCGAACTAGTTGCATTGGCATGCCCCCTTTCCTTTTTACACTGCTGCTACTCACTTCTTATTATCTATGCGTATTAACTTTACCCTTACCTACATATACAAATGACCTCAACTAACCTGTACCTCCGCACATTGACTTGGTACTGGCACCTGCTGAAGCCTTGTTACTGTTATTTTATTGTGTTATTGTCCATTTAGTAAATATTTCTTCACTCTATTTTCTTAAAACTGCATTGTTGGGTAAGGGCTTGTAAGTAAACATTTCACTGTAAGGTCTACACCTGTTGTAATCGGCACATGTGACAAACACAATTTGAATTGATTTGAATAGTGCACTAAGCCTTTGTATATATCTTAGGATAAAACAGCATGATAATTAACATACATTTTCTCCAAAAGTCACATCGGGCCTGTGAATGATTGAAGAAAAACACAATACTAGTAAATCGTCATGTAAATAGAGATGTGTCATTTGTGTTTAAGCCAGCATTTTGTCTTTATTGAACACTTCAAGTAATGGTAAAACAGGTTGCTCCGATAGATGTAGTTTTATAACAGCATACCTCCACACCATCTTGACAATGCTGGTTAAGGTAAGTGTGATAACTTAACATTTCTCTGAGGCAGGGGAATAATTGCCAGCATGTGGCATCATTTGTTTTGTTTCTTCACTGATAAGGGTGCTTTGTCTATTTATATAAATAGTCTTTCTTTGATGTTGGTATACAGCAGTAGCAAATACATAATTATTTGCTTCATGTATCATGTACTAAAGTTTGCCTCGATACCAAGGTTAGGGAGTTCTACAGTTGGCTACTTCTTGTTTACCATATCAAAGATTTGATACTTTCATGAGTATGTCTTCCTAACATCACTCTCTGACAGCTAGCCTAGGACTCAGCCATTTTCAAATTACAGTCAGATAAGTGATCATGAGTGGGCTAAGCTCTTCTGTGTCAACAGAACATCACTCTCTGACAGCCAGCCTAGGACTCAGCCATTTTCAAATTACAGTCAGATAAGTGATCATGAGTGGGCCAAGCTCTTCTGTGTCAACAGAATATCACTCTCTGACAGCTAGCCTAGGACTCAGACATTTTCAAATTACAGTCAGAGGAAGTGATCATGAGTGGGCCAAGCTCTTCTGTGTCAACAGAACATCACTCTCTGACAGCTAGCCTAGGACTCAGCCATTTTCAAATTACAGTCAGAGGAAGTGGGCCAAGCTCTTCTGTGTCAACAGAACTGGCTCCGGCACATCTCTGCGCGTCGGTTAAGAGAGCAACAAATTATCCCTGAACTTTCTCTGCCTGGCTTCATGTTTTTGTGGGCTATTAGCAGGCAAATGGATAGAGCCTGAACAGAACAGTGGGGTTCTGAGAGCAGACACAGTTTATCATGGTGAGGCTTAAGGCCATTTGGTGCTGCTATTTCACAATCATTCTCAATTTCTCATAAAAAAAGCAAGCCAGGCAGCTTCATAAACCAGACACGCTCGGTGAGTCAGTGGTTGCATAGCTACTGCATAAAAACCTGAGATTTTAGCTGCTTCTGAGTGGAAGGTACTTTGAATTTCAGCTTCTCTGTTTTCCTGCTGTGTTGTGAACTGCAACAGCTAGAATTTATGTTTTTGGTTACAGTAGTAAAAGTTTTTGCAATAACTTTTGAGTGGTTTTAATCATGTGTGAACAGTTAAGTATTGATGTTGGCAATGTGTTCAAGTAAAGTAAAGCAAGTGGGGATGTTATTAAGCCTGTTTCTTAATGTTTTATATTGCAATAGTGTGCAACTGCAGCCAGAAATTTGGGGCGTTCCTGCTTGTGGGCACTCCTGCATTGTGTGCTAGCTTGCTAGTTAGCTAGTTTTTTAGCTAGGTTTGCCCCCACCTGCTGTGTAACCGAGAACACCGTGCTCAACAGGCTGTGGCCAAGGACACTGTCTACCAGTGTTGCCTACCACTAGCTACTCTGGTACAGCAGGCTAGCTACATGGTGTCGCTTGCGCCTGCTGTGTACCAGAGTCCTCCCTTAGGACCAGCTGGCACACAGTGTCCTTCTCTTCCGCCTGTGGAACACCATCGTTAACAGAACTGAGTGAGAACAGTGCCTGACAAGCGGGGGCAAAGGACTCTCTACCGGTGAAAAACTACAACCTAAGATTTCCCACTTCCTGGTTGGATTCTTTCTCAGGTTTTAGCCTGCCATATGAGTTCTGTTATACTCACAGACATCATTCAAACAGTTTTAGAAACGTCAGAGTGTGTTCTATCCAAATCTACTAATAATATGCATATATTTGCAACTGGGCCTGAGTAGCAGACAGTTTACTCTGGGCACCAAATTCATCCAAGCTACTCAATACTGCCCCCAGCCCAAAGAAGTGTTAAAGAGTCGGATAAGAGGGATTTACTCCAGACACCAAAACAGGCCCTCATCCCCGTCATTCGCAGGAGAAAGAGAAAAAGGTTTCGCGGTAGGAGATCGGAGTGTCTTGTAAGGATCCGGCGACGAGTAGCTAAACTGGCTTTAACGTTGGTACTATTGGCCAACATAAAATCGCTCAATAATAAAGTGGACGAACTACAAGCATGTACATCCTACAAACGGGACATTACAAAGTGTAATATTTTACGTTTCACCGAGTCGTGGCTGAACGACAACATGAATAACATACAGCTTGCGGGTTGTACACTATCGATAGGATAGAACAACAGCCTCTGGTAAAACAAGGGGTCTATGTATATTTTTTAACAACAGCTGGTGCACGATATCTAAGGAAGTCTCAAGGTTTTGCTTGCCTGAGGTACAGTATCTCATGATAAGCTGTAGAACACACTGTCTAACTGGAGGTTTTTCATCTATATTCTTCGTAGCTGTCTATATACCACCACAAACTGATGCTAGCACTAAGACCGCACTCAATGAGCTGTATATGGCCATAAGCAAACAGGAAAATGCTCATCCAGAGGCGGCAGTCCTAGTGACCGGGGACTTTAATGCAGGGAAACTTAAATCCATTTTACCTTATTTCTACCATTATGTTAAATGTGCAACACAAGGGAAAACAATCTCCAGAACACCTTTATCCAACACACAGAGATGAGTGCAAAGCTCTCCCCTGCCCTCCATTTGGCAAATCTGACCAAAATTCTAGACCCCTGATTCCTGCCAACAAGCAAACATTTAAGTAGGTAGCACCAGTGACTTGGTCAATAACAAAGTGGTCAGATGAAGAAGATGCTAAACTACAGGACTGTTATGCTAGCATAGGACTAAGATCGAATCATTCCACACCAGCTCCGATACTCATCGAATGTGGCAGGGCTTGCAAACTATTACAGAATTCCAAGGGAAGCACAGCCGAGAGCTGCCCAGTGACACCAGCCTACCAGACAAGCTAAATTACTTAAATGCATCGTTTTGAGACAAGTAACACTGAAACATGCATGAGAGCATCAGCTGTTCCGGTCGACTGTGTGATCACACTTTCTGCAGCCGATGTGAGTAAGACCTTTAAACAGGTTAACATTCACAAGGTTGCAGGGCCAGACAAATTACCAGGATGTGCACACCAAGTATGCTCTGACCAACTGGAAAGTGTCTTCACCGACATTTTAAACCTCTCCCTGTCTGAGTCTGTAATACCAACATGTTTCAAGCAGACAGCCATAGTCCCTGTGCCCAAGAACCCTACAATAACCTGCCTAAATGACTACTGACCCATAGCATTCAAGTCTGTAGCATGAAGTGCTTTGAAAGGCTGGTCATGGCTCACATCAATACCATTATCCCATAATCCCTAGACCCACTCCAATTTGCATACCTCCCCAACAGAGCCACAGATGATGCAATCTCAATTGCACTCCACACTGCCCTGTCACACCTGGACAAAAGTAACACCTATGTGAGAATGCTACTCATTGACTACAGCTCAGCGTTCAACACCATAGTGACCTCAAAGCTCATCACCAAGCTAAGGACCCTGGGACTAAACACCTCCCTCTACAAATGGATCCTGGACTTCCTGACGGGCCACCCCCAGGTGGTAAGGCTAGGTAACAACACATCTGCCACGCTGATCCTCAACGCGGGGGCCCCTCGGGGGTGTGTGCTTAGTCCCCTCCTGTACTCCCTGTTCACCCATTACTGTACAGCCAGCCACGACTCCAACACCATCATTAAGTTTGCCGATGACACAACAGTGGTAGACCTGATCCCCGACAACGACGAGACAGCCTATGGGGAGGAGGTCAGAGACCTGACCGTGGGGTGCAAGGACAACAAACTATCTCTCAATGTGATCAAGACAAAGGAGATGATTGTGGACGAGAGGAAAAGGAGGACGAGCACACCCCCAATTCTCATCGACGGGGCTGTTCTTTGGTGTCCACATCACCAACAAACTAACATCATCCAAGCACATCAAGACAGTCGAGAAGAGAGCACAACAAAACCTATTCCCCCTCAGGAGAAAGATTTGGCATGGGTCCTCAGATCCTCAAAAGATACCACACTTGCACCATCGAGAGCTTTCTGACGGGTTGCATCAATACCTGATAAGGCAACTGCTCGGCCTGGGACCACAAGGCACTACAGAGGGTAGTGCATACGGCCCAGTACATCCCTGGGGCCATGCTTCCTGCCATTCAAGAACTCTATACCAGGCGGTGTCAGAGGAAGGCCCTAAAAATTGTCACAGCCATAGACTGTTCTTTCTGCTACCACATGATAAGCGGTACCGTAGCACCAAGTTTAGGTCCAAGAGGCTTCTAAACAGCTTCTATCCCCAAGCCACAAGACTACTGAACATCTAATCAAATGGCTACCCAGATTATTTGCATTCCACCTCTCCCCTCTTTTACGCTGCTGCTACTCTATTATCTATGCACAGTCACTTTAATAACTACATGTACATATTACCGCAATTATCTCGACTAACTGGTGCCCCCGCACCTTGACTCTGTACCGGTACCCCCTGTATATAGCCTCGCTATTGCTATTTTACTGCTCCTCTTTGTAACGTATGCTTCCAACTCACACTCTCAAACACATAGATCCCCTGAACGCAGCTCACTCTCCAGCTCCCAATCACCTGAATTCTGATCACCTGTTTCAACACCTGTATGTCCTTTACACACACTATTTAGTTCAGGTCTTTGCACCCCATCATTGTAAAGTATTGTTTGTTTTGATACACATGCTATTCGGAGTGCGGTTTATGTCTGTTTTAGTCCTCCCGTGTACCGTAGTTTTTGGCCATCCTCACTCATGATGCTTTTTTGCCTATTCCCTGCCTGTACTTTTGCCTATCAGATTTCCTGTCATTAACCTTTTGCCTGATCTCCTGGACTACGTTATTAGCCTTTTTGCTGCCTGTACTGTTACCATTTTGGAGTCCCTGTGTATGACCTGCCTGCCAATGGACCCAGCTACCTGGCTCCTCCTGTGGTCCTGTACTAATAAACACCTCCTGTGCCGTATGCTTGAAACCATCATTCTGTCTCCCATCGTACACATTGCACTCTAATCATTTGTTACTTTTTTATTTCTTATTTTTTAAAGTATTTTTCTTAACTACATTGTTGGTTAAGGGCTTGTAAGTAAGCATTTCACTGTAAGGTGAAATACCTTTTGTATTCGGTGCATGTGACAAATAACATCTGATTTGATTTGATTTGAACCCGTGCTTCCAGTAGTGCACTGTACATTTTTGAAATACAGCATGTTGTGGTAGTCATGTGTAATTTGAGTTTCATTAAAGGTCCTGTAAATCTAGAGTCATTTACTGGCTTCTGTAATGCCAGTATTTTACTGTCAATATACCATAACCTACTGGCTACTGTGATTCCAGTAATTTACTGTAATATGTGTTTACAGTGTGGTTATATGTCAATGGATAATTACAGCAATATGCTGTAATTATAAATGGTACTGTACATTAGATTACAGTAACATTTTGGGTACATTAAAATTGATTACAGTATCTGTACTGTAAAATAAAGTACAGTAACATTTTGTCCAATTGCTGCTAGTTTGTTACTGCAAATTTTACAGGAAATGTTTTACAGTGTAGTACAAAGCCACCCGCTGTGTCATATTCCAGTTAGAGACCTTGTGAACTTTGTCGAGTTCAAGTGGAGGCCTCCATCTTTATGATCGTAAACCATGATGCAGCCTCCTCCTGCCTCTCTCTGCCTGCAACCTGGCTCATCACAACAGCATGGCAGACAGTGAATAAGCAATCGATTTGCTTAGCAGGTCAGAACTCTAGCTGAAATGGGGCATTAAAATGACACAGCTCATTGCCCCAGCTCTCAATATCCCCCCCCCCCCCTCCCACACACACACACAAAGAGACACACAGACACAGTGAGAAAGTGTTTGATTGATGTTCACAATCAAGAGGAGACACTTGGCTCACGCAGCCCCATCCCCCACTGTCCCAGCCTGTTATATAGAATCATGCAGGGAACCAGAACACATCATACAATTTGTACAACTCATGACTCAAGTTTTGTCATTGTTCTGAGCTAATGAGTTGAGGTCAAAATGCCGAGTGGGTAAATTGAGCTGTTTCAAACAATTGGGGGAGCTTGTACAGTTGAGAAATTTACAGTACGTTGCAGTTCAAAACTGTTTGCAAAAAGCTTGCACTTGCTTGCACATGTCATTTCTTACTAGAACTGACTTTGCTGATAACTTCTTTATTGAGTAGAAGTGTACTTACTACGACTGTTATATGTGGTTGTCTCACATAGCCATCTTAAGATGAATGCCCTGTACGTCGCTCTGGAGTGTCTGTCTGCTAAGTGACTCAAATAAAAATGTAACATTTTGTGGATTCAGAGATAATAAAGAAACGTGTTGAATCCATCAGAACAAAATACAAATGTTGAGGTTGCAATACAATTATGCATAGGCCTATAACCATGACTCACTTAGCAATAAACCTACAAATAAACACAAGGAAACTGAGGTGATGAGCATAGAAATATAATCTATATAAATATAATATAATCTCATTTGAGGTTCAAATGTAAACATTGTCACTTCAATTATACTGTTCTGAGACATTTCATGGTAGTGGTGCATTATAATTGATCATAAGTCATAATACTCAATCTCAAGAGTTCAGATATCCATCCATGTCCCAGCATGTCAAGACCCTACATCAATCTACTGCCAAAACATCTTGAGCCATTTCCCAGAGAGCTGTCACATACATCCTAAACGGCACCCTATTCCCTATAGGTCACTTCTTTGGATCAGGTCAAATAGGGCTCTGGTCAAAAGTAGTGCACTATATAAGCAATAAGGTGCCATTTGGGATCCAAGCAGAGATGAATCTGTCATCCCTCACTAGTCTATATTAGATACAGCACATCTGACTGTTCCAGTCTGGACTTTAGTTTCATTGCTGTTCAGATTCATTCCTCCAGGCTGCAGCTCTTCTCCTCTGCTCAGCTCTTACTTCATCTAAAAAAAAGCAATTAGGCAGGCCAGTCATCCAGTGTTGGAGAGCCACATAAAGGGGCACACCATTGATCCCAAACCTAAGAAATCTAAGGAACATATAGATTTTAAACCAAAAGAATTGGGAGACAAATTGTTAATGTTATTAGCTTAAAATCATATTCTATTTCTATGCCTGTTATGTTTGCAATCCAGATATTGGGTCCTGTAACTATGTGTACTTACACAGTAATTAAGTAATGAGAGACGTACATTTACACGTAAGGTGCTGAATAATAAAAACAAAACAAATGTAGTGTTTTTTACTGTAGCAGACAGTAGTTATGTGCAGGTTGACTCATAACTGTCAGACCCTGCAGTTATATCCGCGGGTGGACAGGTTTAGGGTCAGGAAATATTGTGTGGATGAAGGGCGGGTTGGTGGGTTGAATAGAGAAAACAATACCTTAAAAAAATCTATAAATGTATCATTATTGTGCCGTTTATATATTTAGGCTACATTGAGGTGTTTCTTTTATAATGTTAGGTTATCTGGCATTAGCGTGTAAGCCTAAGCTTTAGGGCCTAACTGTAGGTCTACGCGCACCAAATAGCGTACACGCCAAATTATTTTGGGAACAGGTCAAAAAAGTTAACTTCGATCCACGGAGGCAAAAAGGACAATGTCGGAGTTTAATTCAATAAGAGGAAGCTGCCATTAACTATACAGCTATCCTCTCAAAAAGGTGACCTATGACAACTTGTCATGGGCGCTCTGGGGGCTGGACCCTGTAACTGGTATGCAGCGCACACGACACACAGCCCTTACACGACTGCTTTATGACTCTCTGCCAGCCTGGCCAATAAAATCTAGCTCTGATTTTACTGGTGGGTTTTTCATACCCTAAATAGCCTCCTGTTCTGTCTTTGTGGTTAAAGGTAAGTATCTCATGTACAGTACGAGCTCATCTGGTACAACCCCTCTCCAGATGGTGTCATCTCTCTCATAGTTTTGACTCAAGTCATAACACCCCATTATTCACATGTAATGCACCCCACACTTCTCTGAAGGGCCTGAACTTTGGCTCTGATTGTAGCTGAACAGGGAGCTCTGCATTACTATGCAGTCTTTCTGGCGAGTGGACAATATCAGAGTCAAGCTGATCCAGTTTCTCTAACCATCTAACCAACTGTCCCTCAGGTTTTTTGAAGTTACTCAGCCACTTCAGTGAGCTGTGATATGTTCTCAGTAGAAATGTTCTCCCCAGCAGAAAGTGTCTGAACTGTTTAAGAAACACTACCACAGCAAGACGCTTCTTCTTGGTAGTTGATTACCTCCTCTCCTGTTTTGACAGTGCCTGACTGGGATATGCTACTACTCTCTCTCTACCCTATTGTTTCTGGGAGAGGACTATGCCCGTGTCACATGAGTCAGTATTCATTATTACATCTAGATTTGGGTCCTGGAAGGCAAGTATCGGGGATGAGGTAAGCTTGGACTTTAATTAACTAAAAGCCATCTTCACACGCTGTGTTCCACTCAAACATTTCCCCTTATCTGTCAATTTGTACAAAGGCTCTGCCATAGCTTCAAAATCTGGTACAAACCTCCTGTAGTATGACACCAGACCTAAAAGCTTCTTGCCTCTGTCAGTGACTTGACTGTTTCTGTTTTCATGGGGTCAGTGGACACTCAGGCAGCCAAGAGGATGTGTCCCAGGTAGCTCAGCTGTGACCTGAACAGATGGCACTTAGATGACTTCACCTTAAGTCATGTCTCCTCCAATCACCTGAAAATATTGTGTAGGTTCTTCACATGCTCTTGGAATGTACAACCAAACACTATGATGTCATCTAAGCACAGCAAACATGTTGTCCCCTGTAAATTATCAAAATAAATGGAGTATACGGAGACATACAAAAGCAGTCACACACTCAATATATAAACTCCCAGTAATTTATTGGGTATTTACCCATTTTTCGTAATTACTGTGCCTTCTTCAGGGTAATGTCATGAATTCTTGAACCAGGTTATGTAGGCAAACAGTGCAATTAGTGAAACCAATGACAATAGTGTAAATCAGCCAACACCAGTTCCATGACATGCTGGCAGTTTTGCCATGATCCACGGGATGCATCTCGACTTGCCAGTACCCACTGGATAAGACTAAAGTGGAAAATGACTCAGCACCGGCAATCGAGTCCAAGGTCTCATCTATCATAGGAAGTGGATATGCATTACTTTTAACTTTCCGTAATCTGCACAGCACCTGATTGAACCATCTTTCTTTCTTACTAACACTACTTGTGCTGTCAATGGACTGCACAAGTAGTGTTTACTACTAACCTTTCTAAAATGTCCTACAAATGCTTGTCAAACTCTGCTTGCAGACAAACAGGCACCCACCTCAACACTTGTTTGATAGGTCTGGTGTCCCCTGTGTCAATCCATTGCTGGACCACTTTGTGCAGCTCAAGTTAGTCACCAGTGCTAAACACTCCCACATACCTCCCCACCATTTCCTTCACAGTTCTCAGCTGCACCTCAGTTAGCCGGCTGCAATCTATGTCTAGCTCTTGTATTAACTGTTCTATGTCCAACTTTGCTGTGGTGACAGAGTACGGTGGCTGGTTAGAATCATGTAGGCCAACAATGATATTGTCTTCACTACCCTTCTTCCGATGGGTGTGGCAGGTAGCCTAGTGGTTAGTGCGTTGGGTCAGTAACCAAAAGGTTGCTGGATCAAATCCTCAAGCTGAAAAGGTATACTTTAAACCTGCTGTTAAGTCAGTAGTGCATGGTGAGTTATGTGGCTCTAGAAGTTTCTCAGGCTGAGAAACAGCCTTGTCCAGTTGCAATAACTTCAATTTATTTTTAACACGGCGAAAATGACAACATTTAGAAAAGTCCCAGAGTCACAAGATGAGGTGCATTAAAACCGCCCGGCCCACCGAGACGGACCCTAAAGTTTCTGTCCGATAGCTCTTTCAGGGACCCCGTAGCAACACCCGAAAAAAGTGCATTTTCAGCACTAATTTAGGTCGCCGCTCAGACTTCAAATGACCTATTGACCCGAAACTTGAGATTCGGGATCGCCTCAGCTAGGGCTACACATAATGTCAGAACTGGACTTGCAGCTCAAATGTAACTATATTTTTGAAGGTTAATTGTGGTTTTAATAGAATTGTGGGCCGAACTGAAATATGTCGGCTTATAAAAGAGTTGGACAAAGTGAGTTTGGTGTCAGTATGTATAAGTTTGGTGTCAGTATGATATATTATTGATTGATGGGTGACTTGATGGCAGTATAAAATATTGACATTGTACACTTTATATTGCAAATGGACATTGTACATTTGTCCATTTGCAATGTATTTAATGAGGGATTTACCATCACCAAATGGACAGGCTGAAATCAACACCAAAGAGCGATGGAGAGGAACCTGCTCGGCCATCCCGAGTTCAACGAGCCAGTCAACTGGGAATTTCTGCAGTATATTAGAGCATGTCCAATTCGTGATGGTAAATACCCATTGAAAGACATTGCAAATAGACAGTGTACAATTTTACATTTCCAATATAGTTAATGAGGGATTTTTAATGGACAAGCTGATATATACAACAATGAGCAATTGGACAGAGTCCAAGTGTGTGAACATGCTCTTCTGCAAGTTGACAGTGTCCATTGCCAATGTATATCCATAAGGACTTTCCATTACGAAATGGACATGCTGAATCAACATCAGGAGAAATTCTTACTTCCTATGACTTCCTGTGATCAAACATGACAAATAGACCTTCTAGGTTGATTCAGGGCTTAATATCATAGTTATATATATATATATATATATATATATAATTTGGTCAGTATATATGCCATTTGGACATGTCTTATGCCATTTGGACATGGTTCACTGACTTTTTATTCGGAAGCTGACTTACTATGATCATATATGGCAAATGGACAAAACATAGGCCTTATTGATAAACTCAATAAAATATGACAAATGTATATCCATACTGTTACTGAATATGTATAAATGACAAAAACAATCAAACGGTCCAAAAAGCACTTTTTATGAGGTTTTAATTTTTTTTTGTGCTTTTTGTGATTTTGAAAATGTCACACTTGGGACCTGACTTTGTAGCCATTTCCCACATGAAAATCTATGGTGGAGCACGCTCACCCCCTATGGGAATTTTGGCTTAATACACTTGGCATTTGCAATGTTCCGATTGCAGTATTGAGTAATATTTGTGATTGTGTATATGGTTCGCCCAACGTCAATAAGTTGCCATTCATTTTTGCCATTCATCTTCCCTAACCTCTTCCCTCGCACCAGCAGACCAGCCACTCACTCAAGCTGTAAGAATAACAGAAATCACCTTAAAATAAAATGAAAAGCATCTGGAAAAGATAACATTGACACTATACTACTAAAACAAGCACCTGATGTATACATGTACCTCCTCTCCAAACTCTTGTCTTACCCACAGCCACTTCCCACAACCCTTGAAAACAGCAGTAATGACCATGATTCCAGACCTGGAAAAAACCCACAGAATGATTCAAGCTGTCGACCAATTTGCCTTCTCGGCCATGTGGGGAAACCTTTTGAAAGGGTACTTATTGCCTGAAGAAGTTGCCTTGTTGAAGACAGAGGCTTTCTTGGAGTACAACAGACAGGTTTGCGAAGAAAAATATCAACAACAGACAATATTTTATGACTATCAGAAGACATTTTAAGACATTTTTCAAAGAAAGAAAAAACACTTGCTGTTTTCCTTGACATAGAAAAGGCATTCGATAAAATGTGGCACAATGGACTGTGTCACAGACTAACTGACAACAACCTCCAACTCTGGCACTCAATCAGAAACATAATCTCAAGCTTGCTCCATAACCGCCAAATCAAAGTCAAGGTCTCCACAGCCATCTCTCCACCATTCACCCAAGAAGCTGGAGTCCCTCAAGGGGCAGGCCTCAGCCCACTTCTATTCATCATCTACATCTCAGACATTTCCTACACCCCCCACCCTCTGTTGGACAGGTATCACAATTAGCAGATGACTAATGCTACTGGACCAGCTCTAAGTGTCCACAACTAGTCTCCAAAAACTCACCAAGTGCATAGATCAGATAGAAAAGTGAAAAGTAAAATTAATAGCGAGGGAAACTAAACTCTAAAACAACTGTGCATCCTATTTACCAGAAACACAAACCTCAAACCAAAGAAACCCATAACCCTGAAATTGGACAATGAAACATTACACTTGGAAAAAGAGGCCAAGTACCTGGGGGTTACATTTCAGAGCAACATGATGTGGACGACCCACATTGGGAACTTCGAGAGAGAAGGACGGAAGAGAATCAATCACATAAAAAACACTTTGTGGAAGGAAATTGCAGAGCAGCACCAAAACCCATTTATAAGTATATTTTAGCGACATCAAATCATTCTTCGAATACGCACTACCAGCCTGGATCACAGTCTCCAGACCACAAATTAACCAAGCAATAAAACTGCCATTCAGATTAGCCGTATACATCACCAACCAATACATTCATCAGATATCTGGAACAAAGACCATCAAAGGCAGACAAGCAATGATAGGACAGAAATACCTGAACAGAGGAATCCACAACCCATCACGCAACAGAGCCGTAAAAGAAGAACAATGGGCCACAGAAATGCCTCTGTCAATCATGCTCCAGATGTCAAAGCCAGATGGCTACAAACACAACCTTACACCCCACACAACACCAACATGTCTTACTTATTGTATAAACAGATGTCAAAGCCAGACGGCTACAAACACAACCTTACACCCCACACAACACCAACATGTCTTACTTATTGTATAAACAGAGAAGTTTTCGTAACCCTTTAGGAACACATCTAAGTCTTATTTTTTGAAAATATAATACAAAGGTCTGAAACTCATGGTTTATAGGCCAAATCAGACATAGTATACTGTTTACAAGGAATTGTGTAATTTCTATTATAACGCAGATATTATCGTAACAGTTAATACAAATTTTTATTCATATGCAATCTGAATTTATAGCAAAAGTAGGCATACTAGCTAAGCCATTTAAACTGGAACAAACATTTCAGTAATGGGTGCAAAAAAATCGAAATGATTAGTTTAGAATTTTATTTATTTATATTTGTGTAGCATAAGGTTAATTAATCAATCATTGAACATGCACAAAAATAGATATAACAAAAAAATTCTTAAAATCAACCTGCTTTAGAGCATTTTGGGAAGGATGATAATGGGCGTGGTTTTGGTTCAAACGATGTGTATGAGTTTCAGGCCCATGTATTAGGGTAAAACAAGCTGGCTAACATGCTGACCAGACCGGACACGTATCGTGCGCGAGCAATGCAAAATAAATGTAGAAATCCATGTTATTAAATTATTGCGACAACGAGTGTCTGCGACGCCAAGGGCTAAAATAGAAGTCATTCCTATTTCTGACGCAGATTGTGCTGAAACTTCTAACTCTCCCATCTCCTCATTGGTTTATAGAAGTAGGTACCCACGTGCCATCTCCTCATTGGTTATACCCAAGTGGGTGATTGAAAGACAAACTTTGTTGCCGGTTGTCATGGTAATTAATACTATGAAAGTTCAGATGCGATCACAATATAAGTTCAAAGATGAAGAAGCCTGGAAGGAGGAGAGATGACTAGAAACGATTCAGTTGGCCATTTTATGTGTGGATTAATTGTTCGGAGTAGAGGTCCTTGTGCATTTCAGGTAAAATAACAACTCAATGTTTATATCCCAGGAAAAATTAGCTAGCAACAGCAAGCTAGCTAAATAGGACAAATTAACATTAGCTAGCAACTGCAAGCTAACTAGCTAAATTGCCATACATGTTTAATGCTTTTAGACCTGTCCCCAAATTTATGTCATTGGTTCAGAGTTGGTTTTGATATTTTAACCTGCATGTCATAATCGCGTTTGGTGTGGGGGGGCAAAATACATTTATGCACGATAGCGCACGATGGTGCACGCGTGCAGCCGGTTTGGGTTCCGTGTAATGATAGCTAGCTCACTAATGTGAGCTAGGGTTAAAGTTAGGGTTACGTTTAGGATTTAGGTTAAAGGGTAATGGTTAGGGTTAGATAAATAGCTTAAGGTTAGGGTTAGGTTATAGGGTTAGTTAAGGTTAGGTGAAGGATTAGTTAAAAGCAAAACAAATTACCAGGTGAATTGACTGAGAACACATTCTCATTTATAGCAACGACTTGGGGAATAAAGGAGCCAACTTTAAATGATTAGGGTACATTGATTGTATGAATAGCAGATTGGGAATTTAGCCAGGACACCGGGGTTAACACCCCTATTCTTACTATAAGTGCCATGGGATCTTTAGTTACCACTGAGTCAGGACACCCATTTAACGTCCCCCTAAACAGGGCAATGTCCCAAATCACTGCCCTTGGGCATTTGGATAGTTTTTTTTGACCAGATGAAATGGTGCTACCTACTGGTCTTCCAACTCCACCTCCAGCAGTATCTGGTCTCCCATCCAGGGACAAACCCTGCTTATTTTCAGAATCTAGCCAGGAGTGGGAAGCAGGGCGTTATGCTGTTAGACTAGTGTTAGGGGAAGGGTTAGCTAAAAGGGTTAACTTTTTTGTGACTGGGCAGTATTTGAAAATTCTGATGAATAACGTGTCCAAAGTAAACTGCCTGTTACTCAGGCCCAGAAGCTAGGATTTGCATATACTTGGTAGCATTGGATAGAAAACACTCTAACGTTTCTAAAATAGACGTTTTAGAAAAATGTCTGTGAGTATAACAGAAGTGTTATGTCAGGTGAAAACCAGAGGAAAATCCATCCAGGAAGTGTTTTTTTATGTGAGTGGTTTTCCATTGAATGCCTATTGACTATGTAATCGGTTAGGGCCCAGATTGCAGTTCCTATGGCTTCCACTAGATGTCAACTGTCTTTAGACATGGTTTCAGGCTTGTTTTCTGAAAAACGACAAAGAAAAATACTTTTTGGTTAGGGGACTGGGGAAGAATGCAGTACTGGTTTGCTTGCGTGACTGTGTGAGCGCCTTCGTTCTTTTTACTTTCTATTGAATACCGTAAAGCCTTTCTGAAATCTGACAAAGCGGCTCAAGTTCATATTTTAACCGGTGTATAACATTTGTTTTTTCATGAATGTTTATTATTACTATTTCTGTAATTTGAATTTGGCACTCTGCAATTTCACCAGATGTTGTCGAGGTGGGTCGCTAGCGGCTTGCCTGCCTCAAAGAGGTTTTAAGGTAAGGGTTAAGGGGGAAGGGTTAGCTAACATGCTAAGTAGCTAAAAAGTAGTAAGTAGATGCTCATGAGCTAAAATGCTAAAGTTGTATGTGATGACATTTGAACTCACAAACTTTCAGTTACTAGACATTCAGATTATATATTTTTTTAAGTAACATTCTGTCTTATGTAATCATAACAAACGTAACATATCATACTAAATGTAGTGTCTCAGATTTATGTACAGAATAATACAAAATGTTTTGATACCAGGTTGCTATATGGGTCCACAGACTCAACACTTTCCATGATGATTTAACAGTGGAGAATTTGCTGTGCATGGTTAGATAGTGAAAAAAGAAACCAATCTCTTTCAACATTTTTGTAAAAAATCTTTCAAAATTTCATTAAGCAATAAAAGCTAATTCACCAACATTTCTTAAAATTGATACATAGCGTTTTGGAGTGAAACTCTACAAATGTATTATAACAGAGCACTCAAGTCCTTTGATCTCAAGTCCTGTTCTCCTCACAGCTTCACAGCAGTGAGATTAAGTGGGACTGAAGATAGTGGGCTGAAGAACAGGACAAGAGAAAGCCTGAAAATGTAATCTGAACAGTCAAATTGATGGGGACATCACTACTAACAGATTTCTCCATTGTGGCTCCATGTCAGGAGAGTTGCACTGGTTAATGTGGAGGAGACTGTGGCTATTTTTTTATTTCACCTTTATTTAACCAGGTAGGCTAGTTGAGAACAAGTTCTCATTTTCAACTGCGACCTGGCCAAGATAAAGCATAGCAGTGTGAACAGACAACACAGAGTTACACATGGAGTAAACAATTAACAAGTCAATAACACAATAGAAAAAAATGGGAGTCTATATACAATGTGTGCAAAAGGCATGAGGAGGTAGGCGAATAATTACAATATTGCAGATTAACACTGGAGTGATAAATGATCAGATGATCATGTACAGGTAGAGATATTGGTGTGCAAAAGAGCAGAAAAGTAAATAAATAAAAACTGTGGGGATGAGGTAGGTGAAAATGGGTGGGCTATTTACCAATAGATTATGTACAGCTGCAGCGATCGGTTAGCTCCTCAGATAGCTGATGTTTGAAGTTGGTGAGGGAGATAAAAGTCTCCAACTTCAGCGATTTTTGCAATTCGTTCCAGTCACAGGCAGCAGAGTACTGGAACGAAAGGCGGCCGAATGAGGTGTTGGCTTTAGGGATGATCAGTGAGATACATCTTCTGTGCTACTGATGTGCTACGGATGGGTGTTGCCATCGTGACCAGTGAACTGAGATAAGGCGTAGCTTTACCTAGCATGGCCTTGTAGATGGCCTGGAGCCAGTGGGTCTGGCGACGAATATGTGAGTGAAGGAGGCTTTGTTGCGGAATAGAAAGCCGACTCTTGATTTGATTTTCTATTGGAGATGTTTGATATGGGTCTGGAAGGAGAGTTTGCAGTCTAGCCAGACATCTAGGTACTTAAAGGTGTCCACATATTCAAGGTTGGAACCATCCAGTGTGGTGATGCTAGTCGGGCATGCGGGTGCAGGCAGCGATCGGTTGAAAAGCATGCATTTGGTTTTACTAGCGTTTAAGAGCAGTTGGAGGCCACGGAAGGAGTGTTGTATGGCATTGAAGCTCATTTGGAGGTTAGATAGCACAATGTCCAATGACGGGCCGAAAGTATATAGAATGGTGTCGTCTGCGTAGAGGTGGATCAGGGAATTGCCCGCAGCAAGACCAACATCATTGATATATACAGAGAAAAGAGTCGGCCCAAGAATTGAACCCTGTGGCACCCCCAGATAGACTGCCAGAGGACCGGACAGCATGCCCTCCGATTTGACACACTGAATTCTGTCTGCAAAGTAATTGGTGAACCAGGCAAGGCAGTCATCCGAAAAACCGAGGCTACTGAGTCTGCTGATAAGAATCTGGTGATTGACAGAGTCGAAAGCCTTGGCAAGGTCGATGAAGACGGCTGCACAGTACTGTCTTTTATCGATGGCGGTTATGATGTCGTTTAGTACCTTGAGTGTGGCTGAGGTGCACCCGTGACCGGCTCGGAAACCAGATTGCATAGCGGAGAAGGTACGGTGGGATTCGAGATGGTCAGTGACCTGTTTGTTGACTTGGCTTTCGAAGACCTTAGATAGGCAGGGCAGAATGGATATAGGTCTGTAACAGTTTGGGTCCAGGGTGTCTCCCTCTTTGAAGAGGGGGATGACTGCAGCAGGATTTCCAATCCTTGGGGACCTCAGACGATATGAAAGAGAGGTTGAACAGGCTGGTAATAGGGGTTACGACAATGGCGGCGGGTAGTTTCAGAAATAGAGGGTCCAGATTGTCAAGCCCAGCTGATTTATATGGGTCCAGGTTTTGCAGCTCTTTCAGAAAATCTGTTATCTGGATTTGGGTAAAGGGGAACCTGGAGAGGCTTGGGCGAGGAGCTGCGGGGGGGCCGGAGCTGTTGGCCGAGGTAGGAGTAGCCAGGCGGAAGGCATGGCCAGCCGTTGAGAAATGCTTGTTGAAGTTTTCGATAATCATGGATTTGTCGGTGGTGACCGTGTTCCCTAGCCTCAGTGCAGTGGGCAGCTGGGAGGAGGTGCTCTTGTTCTCCATGGACTTCACAGTGTCCCAGAACCTTTTGGAGTTGGAGCTACAGGATGCAAACTTCTGCCTGAAGAAACTGGCCTTAGCTTTCCTGACTGACTGCGTGTATTGGTTCCTTACTTCCCTGAACAGTTGCATATCGCTGGGACTGTTCGATGCTATTGCAGTCCAAATGGTACCCCATTCAAGAAGTTCCCAAATCCTGTGACTCCGGAAAGAGGCGACACTGGGATGCTGGCCTTCTAGGCAGAAATCCTCTGTCCAGTATCTGTGTTCTTTGGCCCATCTTAATCTTTTATTTTATTGGCCAGTCTGAGACATGGCTTTTTCTTTGCAACTCTGCCTAGAGTGCCAGCATCCCGGAGTTGCCTCTTCACTGTTGACGTTGAGACTGGTGTTTTGCGGGTACTATATAATGAAGCTGCCAGTTGAAGACTTGAGAAGCGTCTGTTTCTCAAACTAGACACTAATGTACTTGTCCTCTTGCTCAGTTGTGCACCGGGGCCTCCCACTTCTCTTTCTATTCTGGTTAGGGCCAGTTTGTGCTGTTCTGTGAAAGGAGTAGTATACAGTGTTGTATGAGATCTTCAGTTTCTTGGCAATTTCTCGCATGGAATGGCCTTCATTTCTCAGAACAAGAATAGACTGACAGACTGATAGTTTTTTTCTGGCTGTTTTGTGCCTGTAATTGAACGCACAAATGCTGATGCTCCAGATACTCAACTGGTCTAAAGTCCAGCTTTATTGCTTCTTTAATCAGAACAACAGTTTTCAGCTGTGTTAACTTAATTGCACAAGGTTTTTTTAATGAATGATTTTTTAATGATCAATTAGCAATGACAAATTTGGATTAGCTAAAACAATGTGCCATTGGAACACAACAGTGATGGTTGCTGATAATGGGCCTCTGCACGCCTATGTAGATATTCCATAAAAATATCTGCCATTAGTCATTCACTATATTAATAATTTCTACACTGATCAATTTTATGTTATTTTAATGGACCATTTTTTTGTTGCTTTTCTTTCAAAAGCAAGGATGTTTCTAAGTGACCCCAAACTTTTGAACGGTAGCAAATGCAATGACTAACATGACAAGAGGATCTGATGGTGCACTAACCAATTTCGAAATTGTACTTTCTGCATTCTACTTTTAGTACATTTCAAGCGGGTCTAAGTTTCTAACATAAAAAATACTAGTCCCACAGTTTGGGAACCACTACCCTATTCCATGGGAACCTATGGGCTATTTATAGTGAAAATGGTACCATTCATATGAACAGAGCATTGTGCCTCAACTGCAAACAGTGTAATCTAAGTAAGCCTGAATTATTTTATATTGAGTAATAATTAACTTAAAATGTGCATTTTGTTTTGTTTTTTCTTACCAAGCTAAATTATCTAACGTCATTGGGAGATACATTTGCTTATTACAATATATTTAAGGTATTTTACCTCAAGATCTCAATTTTGTGCAGTGTTTGCCTTGCAGGAGGGACAGCATACTGAACCATTCTCACCAAGCAGCATCACTGGCAATAGAGGACTAAGATGGCTGTCATTTCCCTTTGATTATAGCATTAATAAGATAATTTTGATTCCTCAGTATAATAGTCTTGTACACATCCTTACAAATAGGAGTATCACTATGTTAATGTTGCCTCGTGCAACGACAATCTGCTACAAAAAGCATACATAAGACACCATATCTTTCCACACGGTGAAATCAATGACACACTGAAATGGAAAAAAAGAGTTTAGGTAGTATAACTGTAGAAGGAAAGTTTTGTAATAGGGAAGACGCCTTTACAAGACAATTTAGGAGCTATTCAGCATTCACTAAGTAGCTATGTGTGTGATTGATAGCATATTCAGGGAGAAAGGCAAAGTTAAGTGCTGCATGTATATTTTAAGATCCCCACTGTCTAATTACACGTAATTACTGTGATTAAGAATTTAAGGACACAAAGTTCACAGTAGTCAGTCCAAGACTGAAATGGTAGCTGTCAATTCAGCAGTAACAATTAGGAAGATGTTCACCCCACATTATTCTTATCGATTTGAGGTGAACCCATGGCACATTGGGTGGTTAGGAGAAAGATAATTGGAGGAAAAGAGAGAACAATCTTGAAATGGATATTAATGAATTAATACATTCCAGTTATTTATCATACACCCCAGTCATAGAAATCTGAGACTTGTACCAGGAGGAGTCTAGAGGTGAATACTAACTTCCACTTAAACCAAATCTTAATTGACATCATTGTGACATCAAGTGGAAGTTTGGATATGCAGCCAAGTCTACTCAATGATGTCCCTCAATATTGAAGGGGACTGAATAGAGGACAGAAGAGGACAGTACCTGGTATGTAGCTCACAGGTCACAATAGGCATTGGAGGACTGCAATTCTGATAGATGGTGCTTATAGATAACAGGGACCTGAAACAATATCATTTGTTGTGGCATATGTCTGTAAGGAGGCCTTACCGTACCCCACTGAGATAAAGTATTCTACCACAAATGAATCATAAGCTAAGTGTTCAGCACTGAGGGTGATCTTCCATCATTTAAATCCCACATCGTCCTGCTAACTCCACACCAATCAACCTCTGTAATAACAGCAAATTGTCAATACAGATGTAGGCTCTTAATTTGAGCCAGTTTGCTACAGTAGGAAAACGGGGGCATCCCACCTGGCCAACATCCGGTGAAATTGCAGAGCGCGAAATTAAAACTACAGAATTATAAATATTTACATTTCATAAAATCACAAGTGTAATACATCAAAATAAAGCTTAACTTCTTGTTAATCCAGCTGTGTCAGATTTCAAATAGGCTTTACGGCGAAAGCACACCATGCGATTATCTGAGGACAACTCCCCGCATACAAAGCAGGAAAAACACATTTCAACCAGGCAGGTGCACCACGAAAGTCAGAAATAACGATATAATAAATGCCTTAACTGTGATGATCTTTTTCTGTTGGCACTCCAAAAGGTCCCAGTTACATCACAAATGATCAATTTGTTCGATAATGTCTTTCTTTATATCCATAAAAACTCAGTTTACCAGGTGCGCTTCAGTCAATAATATGCACACAAAATGAATCCCAAACGTTACTAAAAACTTTTCCAAATAAGTCAAACAACGTTTATAATCAAACCTTAGGTATCCTAATATGTAAATAAGCGATCAGATTTAAGACGGAGAATCGTTATTGTCTTGACCGGAGAAAAATACCAAAGACCGCGCTCTCTTCCATGAGCTTGGAAACACTACAGACAAAATTGGAGCGACCTAGAAAACCTAAAATTTCTGGATAATTTTTCCAAAAACTAGCATGAAACTCTTTCTAAAGACTATGACATCTAGTGGAAACCCTAATCTGACAGCCATTGAGAACAGTGATAGGCTGAATTTTTTTGGGTGGGGATGGTTTGTCCTCAGGGTTTCGCCTGCCATATCAGTTCTGTTTTCTCACAGACATAATTTTAACTGTTTTAGAAACTTTAGAGTGTTTTATATCCAAATATACCTATATGCATATCCTAGCTTCTGGGCCTGAGTAACAGGCAGTTTACTTTGGGCATGCTTTTCATCTGGACAAGAAAATACTGCCCCCTACCCAAGAGAGGTTAACAAACTATAGTTTTGGCAAGTCAGTTAGGACATCGACTTTGTGCATGACACAAGTCATTTTTCCAACAAATGCTTACAGGCAGATTATTTCATTTATAATTCACTGTATCACAATTCCAGTGGGTCAGAAGTTTACATACATTAAGTTGACTGTGCCTTTAAACAGCTTGGAAAATTCCAGAAAATTATGTCATGACTTTAGAAACTTCTGATAGGCTAATTGACATCATTTGAGTCAATTGGAGGTGTACCTGTGGATGTATTTCAAGGCCTACCTTCAAACTCTGTGCCTCTTTACTTGACATCATGGGAAAATCAAAAGATATTGGCCAAGACCTCAGAAAAACAATTGTAGACCTCCACAAGTCTGATTCATCCCTGGGATCAATTTCCAAATGCCTGAAGGTACCTGACGGTACCATCTGTACAAACAACAGTATGGAAGTATAAACACTATGGGACCACACAGCCGTCATACCGTTCAAGAAGGAGACAAGTTCTGTCTCCTGGAGATTAACGTATTTTGGTACGAAAAGTGAAAATCAATCCCAGAACAACAGCAAAGGACCTTAAAGAAGATGCAGGAGGGGACAGGTACAAAAGTATCTATAATCGCAGTAGAACGAGTGCTATATCAACAATTCCTGAATGGCCGCTCAGCAAAGAAGAAGCCACTGCTCCAAAACCGCCATAAAAAAGCTAGACTATGGTGTGCAACTGCACAAGGGGACAAAGATCGTACTTTTTGGAGAAATGTCCTCTGGTCTGATGAAATCAAAATAGAACTGTTTGGCCATAATGACCATCGTTATGTTTGGATGAAAAAGGGGGAGGCTTGCAAGCCGAAGAACACCATCACAACTGTTAAGCATGAGGGTGGCAGCATCATGTTCTGGGGGTTCTTTGCTGTAGGAGGGACTGGTGCACTTCACAAAATAGATGTCATCATGATGTAGGGAAATTATGTGGATATATTGAAGTAACATCTCAAGACATCAGTCAGGAAGTTAAAGCTTGGTCGCAAATGGGTCTTCCAAATGGACAACGACCCCAAGCATACTTCCAAAGTTGTGGCAAAATGGCGTAAGGACAACAAAGTCAAGGTGTTGGAGTGGCCATCAAAACACCCTGATTTCAAGCCTATAGAACATGTGTGGGCAGAACTGAAAACGCATGAACGAGCAAGGAGGACTAAACATCTGACTCAGTTACACCAGCTCTGTAAGGAGGAATGTGCCAAAATTCACTTAACTTAGTGTGGGAATGTCACGCCCTGGTCGAAGTATTTTCTGTTTATCTTCATGTATTGGGTCAGGCCAGGGTGTGGCATGGGGTTTTTGTATTGTGGTGTGTTTTGTCTTAGGGTTTTGGTGTTGGTATTGGGATTGTAGCTTAGTGGGGTATCTAGCAAAGTCTATAGATTTCTGGAGTGGTTCTCAATCAGAGGCAGGTGTTTATCGTTGTCTCTGATTGGGAACCATATTTAGGCAGCCATATTCTTTGAGTTTGTCGTGGGTGATTGTCCTTAGTGTCTTTGTTCCTGTCGCTGTGTTAGTTGACAAGTATAGGCTGTTTCGGTTTTCGTTACGTTTATTGTTTTGTAGGGTTTGTTTATTCGTGTTTACGTTGTTTATTAAACATGGATCGCAATCTACACGCTGCGGTTTGGTCCGACTCTCCTTCATCACACCAAAAGAACCGTTACAGAATCACCCACCACAAACGGACCAAGCAGCGTGTCAACAGGCAGGAGCCACAGGAGAGGCAACAGAGGCAGCAGCAGCAGGAGCAGCAGCAGCTGCAGTGGGAGAGGCTGCACCACCTGGAGAAATGGACATGGGCGGACGAACTGGACGGTAAAGGACCCTGGGCTCAGCCTGGAGAACATCGCCGCCCCAAGGAAGAACTGGAGGCGACGAAAGCTGAGAGGCGCAGGTATGAGGAGGCAGCACGGCATAGCGGATGGAAGCCCGAGAGTCAGCCCCAAAAATGTATTGGGGGGGGCTCACAGGGAGAAGGGCTACGATAGGTAGGAGACCTACGCCAACTTCCTGTGATTACCGGGGGGCTAGAGAGACCTGGCAGGCACCGTGTTATGCAGTGGTGCGCACGGTGTCCCCAGTGCGGGTGCATAGCCCGGTGCGGTATATTCCAGCTCCGCGTATCGGCCGGGCTAGATTGAGCGTCGAGCCAAATGCCATGAAGTCGGCTCTACGCATCTGGTCCCCAGTGCGTCTCATTGGGCCGGCTTACATGGCACCAGCCTTGCGCTCGGTGTCTCCGGTCCGCCTGCATAGCCCAGTGTGGGCCATTCCACCTCGCCGCACTGGCAGGGCGACCGAGAGTATTCAACCAGGTAAGGTTGGGCAGGCTCAGTGCTCAAGAGCTCCAGTCCGCCTGCACGGTCCGGTCTATCCAGTACCACCTCCACACCCCAGCCCTCCGGTAGCAGCTCCCCGCACCAGGCTTCCTGTGCGTGTCCTCGGTTCAGTACCACCAGTGCCAGCACCACGCATCAGGCCCACAGTGCGCCTCACCTCTCCTGCGCTGTCAGAGTCTCACGCCTGTTCAGCGTAGCCAGAGCCTTCCTCCTCTACAGCGCTGCTGGAGTCTCCCGCCTGTTCAGCGCAGCCAGAGCTGTCGGTCTGCATGGAGCAGACAGAGCTGCCAGTCTACATGGAGCAGCCAGAGCTGTCAATCTGCATGGAGCAGCCAGAGCTGCCAGTCTGCATGGAGCAGCCAGAGCTGTCAGTCTGCAAGGTGCTGCCAGCCTGCATGGAGCCGCCAGAGCTGCCAGCCTGCATGGAGCAGTCAGAGCTGCCAGCCTGCATGGAGCAGTCAGAGCTGTCAGTCTGCATGGAGCAGTCAGAGCTGTCAGTCTGCAAGGAGCTGCCAGTCTGCAAGGAGCTGCCAGTCTGCAAGGAGCTGCCAGTCTGCAAGGAGCTGCCAGTCTGCATGGAGCAGTCAGAGCTGTCAGTCTGCATGGAGCAGTCAGAGCTGTCAGTCTGCATGGAGCAGTCAGTCTGCAAGGAGCTGTCAGTCTGCAAGGAGCTGTCAGTCTGCAAGGAGCTGCCAGTCCGCAAGGAGCTGCCAGTCCGCAAGGAGCTGCCAGTCCGCAAGGAGCTGCCAGTCCGCAAGGAGCCGCCAGAGCTGCTAGTCTGTAAGAAGCCGCCAGAGATGTCAGCCTACATGGAGCAGCCAGAGCCGCTAGTCAGCGTGGAGCAGTCAGAGCCGCCAGTCAGCATGGAGCAGCCAGATCTTTCAGTCTGCAAGGATCCGCTAGTCAGCCAGACTCTTCCAGATCTGCCAGTCAGCCAGACTCTTCCAGATCTGCCAGTCAGCCAGACTCTTCCAGATCTGCCAGTCAACCAGACTCTTCCAGATCTGCCAGTCAACCAGACTCTTCCAGAGCTGCCAGTCGGCCAGGATCTGCCAGTCGGCCAGGATCTGCCAGTCAGCCAGGATCTGCCAGTCGGCCAGGATCTGCTGAGACCACCAGCCAGCCAGGATCTGGTAGATCTATCTACCTGCCTGAGATTCCTCTCACTCCCGAGCTTCCTCTCACTCCCGAGCTTCCTCTCACTCCCGAGCTTCCTCTCACTCCCGAGCTTCCTCTCACTCCCGAGCTTCCTCTCACTCCCGAGTTTCCTCTCACTCCCGAGCTTCCTCTCACTCCCGAGCTTCCTCTCAATCCCGAGCTTCCTCTCACTCCCGAGTTCTCTCACTCCCGAGTTCTCTCTCTCCCGAGCTTTCTCTCACTCCCGAGCTTTCTCTCACTCCCGAGCTTTCCCTCAGTCCCGAGCTTCCCCTCAGTCCCGAGCTGCCTCAGTCCCGAGCTGTCCTTCAGTCCCGATCTGCTCCTCAGTCCAGTGGGGTTCTGGGTGAGGACTACTAGGACATGGTCGGCGGCGAGGGTGGACTATCCAGGGACGCGAGGAGAGGGGACTAAGACATTGACTGAGTTAAAGAGTGTCTGGTGTTGTGGCAGAATCAGAATTATTTAGGTAACATTGATAAATAAGATGTTTTATCAATTTTATCAATTTTATCAATTTTTTTATCAATTTTCCCAAGTATGCTTATGTGGAAAAGGTTACTTGGGGCCCAGAGAGGGGAGAGGTCAGGTTTTTCTTAACTGTGAATATGTCTGTAACTATTCCTGAACCATGTGAAGGGATGGTGTGATTAATGGGGAACCAGTTAGTTGGCACCACAATGTCTGTGTGCCAGTCACTCCTCTCTGTGAGCTTGTCTAGGAGGGGTTGTATTTTTGTTGGGAGTATCTGGGATTGACAATTGATATATGCCATTGGAAGAGGTCATGTTTTGGTCCTAAGTGGTACCAAGAACGAGATAGGAATGTCGTCTAAGAGGGCAAACTGAACAATAATTTATAGCCAATGCTGTCTGGCTATGGGATACTCCTCTCTGAAGTAAAATCTTTCTTTGTGTAATGTTCCTAAGATCTCTTATTTGTCATGTGAGTTTAGATGGGTGTGTCTTTGCTGTAAGTGATCTCAGTTGCCATTATGTTGACACTCAGAGAATTCAATTATAGACACTGAATTGATCTGAGAGTCACAGGGCTATGGTGAAGCTCATATAATTAAAGATGGACTTTGCTCTCTCATGATTTGGTAATACAGGAAATGTCCACAACACTGGTAAGATTATATATTTGTTTCACCTGTGAGTGAGAATGCTATACCCCTGCAAAATATGGTATTAAACATAATTTGGGGAATTTTAGCAACTTTTTCTCTACAGGAACTTACTCGCCAATTACTGCCAGAAAGGTACCAAAATTCTGATTTAAGTACCATAATGCATTTTTGAATTGCCCAGAACATTTTTAACACCATTAGGTGCATGGTATTGTTGTTTCTCACTCATTAACATATTTGAGGTGTATCTTGTAAGAGGCTATATTTTTGCATCTTTTAGTGAGAATGCTGTACCAATTTAAGTGATTTGCAGTATTAGTTCCCTAACAACAACATTGCAGGGAATCAGATCAGAGTGGTTGCCGAGGACGGCACAACCAATTGCCAGTGAGCAGCAGCCACTGCCGCCAGAACAGGAACCATGACCCACCTGGAATTCAGCATTACAGTAGTCCAGAGAGGTATGGGCTTTGTACAATCTGACCTGAACTGCCTGGTGAAACCCCCAGAGCCACAGGAAACGTTTGAAGAACAGTTACTAGAATAGTTTTTGTCAAGTTTCAGCCCCGTTTAACAGACTCAGCACATATCTCCTTTCCAACACAGAATCCAAGGTAGTTATCAAATCAATCAAATGAAATTGTATTTGTCACACACATGGTTTGCAGATATTATTGCGAGTGTAGCAAAATGCTTGTGCTTCTAGTTCTGACAGTGCAGCAATATCTAACAACTCCACAACAACTACCTAATGTTAAGATATTTTATAAAGGTTTAAGATACATTATTAAATAATTCTACTCAGAAACTTAACCATTAGGAATTAGAGATTATGTAGCATGAACAAGGAGTAATTAAAAAGAATAAACATCGCTCCAACTAGGTTGGAGGGGGAAAGAGAGGAATGCATGTGTGTGTGCCTAAAGTAAGCAAAAAGGATTCTTAACCTATGTTTGAACCGACCCGGCTATAACTCTGTGGAGACAGCGAGAGCCCCTCCGGGTTTTCCATATCTGGGGGGACTGGAACTGTCTGCTAAGTAAACTGTGGTGAGACTTCAGGAGATAATCCACATCTATTGTGTGTCATGTATTTGCGCTAGTGAGTTGGAATTAACTTTTGAAGCTGCTTTGTCCTGGTCGGAGAGGAGGAAGGACATTTTAAAACCCATGACGTCTGTTACGACTCCCTTTTGGCCCGACAGTCTAGGGGGGATGGTAAATGAGACCCGTAACATAACTCATGCAAAGTATTATTGTGACAAAGTAAAAGTGTGCACGAAATAACCACGACAACAGAAAACTACCGTCAAACTCTAGATTTATAGACTAGCCTACTTTAACAACAACTAACTAACTAACCAAAGATACAGTGGGTGGTCCGCCCAATTCTAACTAGTGTATTTAACAAAGTTCACCTACGGGTAGTATATGCCCATGGGCGACTTGTCTTGGTTTCCCCCTTTTACATTTACATTTAAGTCATTTAGCAGACGCTCTTATCCAGAGCGACTTACAAATTGGTGCATTCACCTTATGACATCCAGTGGGACAGTCACTTAACAATAGTGCATCTAAAACTTAGGGGGGTGGGGTGAGAGGGATTACTTAACTTATCCTAGGTATTCCTTAAAGAGGTGGGGTTTCAGGTGTCTCCGGAAGGTGGTGATTGACTCCGCTGTCCTGGCGTCGTGAGGGAGTTTGTTCCACCATTGGGGGGCCAGGGCAGCGAACAGTTTTGACTGGGCTGAGCGGGAGCTGTACTTCCTCAGTGGTAGGGAGGCGAGCAGGCCAGAGGTGGATGAACGCAGTGCCCTTGTTTGGGTGTAGGGCCTGATCAGAGCCTGGAGGTACTGAGGTGCCGTTCCCCTCACAGCTCCGTAGGCAAGCACCATGGTCTTGTAGCGGATGCGAGCTTCAACTGGAAGCCAGTGGAGAGAACGGAGGAGCGGGGTGACGTGAGAGAACTTGGGAAGGTTGAACACCAGACGGGCTGCGGCGTTCTGGATGAGTTGAAGGGGTTTAATGGCACAGGCAGGGAGCCCAGCCAACAGCGAGTTGCAGTAATCCACCAGCAAACAAACAAACACCATAACCAAAAACAATACTCACAGGTGATGACAAAGTGCTATGGAGGTGCTTTAAACAAAAGAGAGGTTAAGACATAAAGCGAGAGTGAAACACAGAGACCTACAGACATGGCATTTACAGAGAGATTGAGCTAGAGATTGAGCTAGAGATTGAGCTGAGCTGAGCTGAGCTTTAGAACAAACAAATGATGGGGTTTTTAAACCATGGGGAAGGAACTGTGATAGGTCAGGAAATAGGAGGAGGTGTGTCTTCTGATTGATGATTGATTGTTGACTGATTGGGGAGTGATGATTTTCACCTGTGAGGGGAGAAGGAGAGAAAAGAAACACACACAGGATACACACACACACAGGATAACTGTATCCGTAACACTCCCACCCTTAAAAGAGCAACCCTAGGGGTTGCGACTACAGTATTTCAGTGAATACTCACAACAAAGCAACAACCTTGCAAAACATACAGAAATCATTTTCACACATGAGACAAAGCAGCTGCCAACACATTATCTTAACAAAAACTGGTTACCCGATTTTTTCTTCGGTAACGGTCCGACACAATCAACCACCACATGCTCGAATGGTTCACCTATGACAGGTATGGGACAAAGAGGAGCGGGAGGAATAACCTGATTTGGTTTTCCTGTTATCTGACAGGTGTGGCATGTCCGACAGAACTGAGCCACATCTTGTTTTAAACCCGGCCAAAAGAAATGTCGAAGGATCCGATCATAAGTTTTTGTGATTCCTAAATGACCAGACCACTGGTAATCATGAGCAAGGGATAACACATTTTGTCGAAAGGCTGTAGGAATCACTATTTGGTAAACAGCATTCCAATCTCCATCCGCGTCAACATGGGATTTCCATTTACGCATGAGGAGATTACCATCAATGAAGTAAGCCACGTTCTTCTTCTTCACATCTTCCAATGAGACAACACTAGAAAAACATTTAGCAAGCTTGTTGTCAACCTTTTGGTTAGCAATCAGCTGCTCACGAGTGACTGGTAACTGTATTGAATCAGCAATAAGTTCAACGTTCTTTGATTCTTTCCTGGGCTGTTTGTCAGAGGTGATCAGCTTCTCAGAGGTATCACACAATCCATCTTCTTGATCAACCTCTTTGAACAGTACAGTGTTCGACAAATCTATCACGTCACCCTCTTCTCGTGCCTGAGCACGAGTGACAGCACAAGCGGGGAACACATGTGGATAACTCTGTGCCAGCTCATTCGAGAGAGAGTGGTCACTTTTATCCAATACTTCCAATACGGGTACTACCTTTCCTCCGGCAATATCGTTACCCATTATAAAGGTCACACCTTTCACTGGCAACATAGGACGTACACACACTCTGAATATTCCACTGATTAACTCAGAGTGTACATTTACAAAGTGCAATGGTACTGGGACAAAACCCATTTCAATACCCTGCACTAACACACTGGAACCACAGTATGTATCGTCAGATAAGGGCAACACATCAGACAATATAAACGACTGCGCCGCACCAGTATCTCTAAGGATTTTAACCGGTCGTTGAGACGCTTCGTCATTCGTTAGGGACACAAACCCCTCGAAAATGAATGGTTCATAACGGCGGTCGGGGACTGGGTCTTTCAAACTACAGTTACCCTGAGGCACCTGTTTTGTTGCAGACCTCACAACCGTACGAATTAGAGCAACACCTGTTGGTGGCTTGGCACGAAGAGGCATCCCTTGTTTACGTTTAAGCAGGAAGCAATCATTAATCATATGTCCTACTTTATGACAATAGAAACAGGGACGCTCATTCTTCTGGCGTGCTTGATATACTACTGCTGGCCGACTAGGGCTAAAGGTAGGAAACTCGGTGGCTCTACTCTCGGTTTGAGCCGAAAACACACTCTTGTGCGTCAACACAAACTCGTCTGCCAACACAGACGCTTCTGCCAGACAGGATACTTTCTGTTCGTTTAGGTAAACTACAATGCGTTCGGGTAAGCAATTTTTAAACTCTTCCAACAAGATTAACTCCCGGAGAGAGTTGAAATCAGTTACCTTACTAGCAGCATGCCATTTATCAAACAGATTTCCCTTGTCTCTAGCAAATTCCACATAAGTCTTACTAGAAGACTTTCTATGAGACCTAAATCTCTGTCAGTATGCCTCAGGCACAAGCTCATAGGCACGAAGAACAGTAGCTTTGACCACTTCGTAATTCAAACTGTCCTCCAGAGGTAACGCTGACAAAACCTCTTGGGCTTTACCAGTTAATTTACACTGAAGTAATAGGCACCATACCTCTTCAGGCCATTTCAATGCTACGGCTATACGCTCAAATACACAAAAATAGGAGTCAACCTCTGACTCTCTGAACAAAGGTACTAAGGCAATCTGCCTACTAATGTCAAACGTATTTGAGGACACAGTAGGTGAGGACGGCTCACAAACAGGCACAGTAGGACCGGAGGCTAGCCTCGCTGTCTCTGCCTCCAGTTCCATCTGGCGCATTTTGAACTCCAACTGCCTTTGTTCTCTGTCTGCCTCAATTTTACACATCTCCAAATGCCGTTGTTCTCGTTCTTTTTCTGCCTCTATTTTACACATCTCCAACTGGAGAGTCTCTTGCCTAATTTGGGCTCTCTCTTCCACCTCCAGTTGGAACTGTGCTAAACGGACATCCCTCCTGGCATCACCATTTGACAGTGGGGAGAGTGGATCAAAATGGGACAATGTGGCTGGTGTTTTAGCCTCTCCCTCATTATCAGACACCAATGGGCTTACAGGAGCAGCAACATCCGCTACAGGGGTAGTAAGGCTCAGGCAGCGGTAACACAAGCACCTGCTCTTCCAACAAAACATTTAATACTAGCCGTTTAACCTCCGCCTTAACTAAACTCTGCGGAATCGATACTGAATAATGGTCAGCCAAGGTCATTAAATCAACTCTACGACATTTGTCAAAAACCTCCCACGAAGGGTTATCCAAAAACGATCTCAAATCAAAAGTATTCATTTTACACTACTTCACAAGTGCCAAAGAAAATAGCAAACACTAATGTTACTTCAGCTATGACGCTCAACACTGAACTATACCACTACAACAATCTACATGAGCGGCATGGGTGTCAGTTATGACAGATCCCGGATGAGCCCCCACTTATGTTACGACTCCCTTTTGGCCCGACAGTCTAGGGGGGATGGTAAATGAGACCCGTAACATAACTCATGCAAAGTATTATTGTGACAAAGTAAAAGTGTGCACGAAATAACCACGACAACAGAAAACTACCGTCAAACTCTAGGTTTATTTATAAACACACGGTAATGGGGGGAGCAGGAAAAGGGGCTGAGCTGGACCCAAGGAAAGAAACAATAAATATACAAAAACACACCCCTAAGCTAGACTAGCCTACTTTAACAACAACTAACTAACTAACCAAAAATACAGTGGGTGGTCCGCCCAGTTCTAACTAGTGTATTTAACAAAGTTCACCTACGGGTAGTGTATGCCCATGGGCGACTTGTCTTGGTTTCCCCCTTTTCCCACCAGCAAACAAACAAACACCATAACCAAAAACAATACTCACAGGTGATGACAAAGTGCTATGGAGGTGCTTTAAACAAAAGAGAGGTTAAGACATAAAGCGAGAGTGAAACACAGAGACCTACAGACATGGCATTTACAGAGAGATTGAGCTAGAGATTGAGCTAGAGATTGAGCTGAGCTGAGCTGAGCTTTAGAACAAACAAATGATGGGGTTTTTAAACCATGGGGAAGGAACTGTGATAGGTCAGGAAATAGGAGGAGGTGTGTCTTCTGATTGATGATTGATTGTTGACTGATTGGGGAGTGATGATTTTCACCTGTGACGGGAGAAGGAGAGAAAAGAAACACACACAGGATAACTGTATCCGTAACAATGTCATTTGTAATATATAAACTGATGTACATGGTACTATGATCAGCGCTCTCAAGATTAAATGCTATTGGCTAATTTTGGTAGACTGGTCTCTGTCTATTTTTTGCAAATAAGGATCTTACAAATTCTTAGGAACAGACAGAGTGATTTAAATTGAATTGGTTAATGAACTGTCACGCCTTGGTCATTGTATCTTGTGTTTTTGTTATATGTTTGGGTAGGCCAGGGTGTGACATGGGTTTATATGTTGTATTTTCGTATTAGGGTTTGTATTAATTGGGAGTGTGTATTATTAGGGGTGTGTCTAGTTAGGCTTGGCTGCCTGAGGCGATTCCTAATTGGAGTCAGCTGATTCTAGTTGTCTCGGATTGGGAACCGTATTTAGGTAGCCTGAGTGCGCGTTGTATTTCGTGGGTGATTGTACCTGTCTTAGTGTTAGTCACCAGATAGGCTGTATTAGTTTCACTCGTTTGTTGTTTTTGTATTCACAGTTATTTCATGTACAGCATTTTCTTCATTAAATGTCATGAGTAACCTACACGCTGCATTTCGGTCTGACTTTCTACAAACAACAGACGAAGATCATTACATGAACAGATGTAGAAATTGTTAAATTCCTTTAACACCTAATAAAAACAAGTATAAGTAAAGGAATGGAATAGGAAGATGCAAGATGGTATAAAATACAGTATATACATATGGGATAAGTATTGCAAGATATGTAAACATTGTTATTAAAGTGGAATTAATAAGGTGACTAGTGATTAATTTGTTAGAATGGCCAATGATTTCATGTCTGTTTGTAGGCATCAGCGTCTCTGTGTTAGTGATGGCTGTTTAACAGTCCGATGGCCTTGGTATAGAAGCTATTTTTCAGTCTCTCAGTCCCAGCTTTGATGCACCTGTTTTCCTGACACCACACTCCGAGTGCCCTCACCTTCTCAGTGTGGGGTGTCTCGTCGTTGTTGGTAATTAAGCCAATATTGTTGTGTCATCTGCAAACTTGATGATTGAGTTGGAGGTGTGCATGGCCATGCAGTGATGGGTGAACAGTGAATACAGAAGGGGGCTGACCACTCAACCTTGTGGGGCCCCAGTGTTGAGAAACAGCAAAGTGGAGTTTCCTACCTTCACCACCGTCAGGAAGTCCAGGACCCAATTGCACAGGGCGGGGTTTAGACCCAGGGCTTCAAGCTTAATGATGAGCATGGAGGGAACTATTGCGTTGAATGCTTAGCTATAGTCAATGAACAGTATTCTTACAAAAGTATTCCTCTTGTCCAGATGGGTTAGGGCAGTGTGCAATGCGATGGTGATTGCATCGTCTGTGGATCTATTGGGGTGGTAAGTAAATTGAAGTGGGTCAAGGGTGACAGGTAAGGTGGAGGTGATATGATCCTTGACTTGTCTCTCAAAGCACTTCATGATGACAGAAATGAGTGCTACGGGAGATAGTCATTTAGTTCAGTTACCTTTGAATTCTTGCGTACAGGAACAATGGTGGCCATCTTGAAGCATGTGGGAACAGCATACTGGGAAAGGGAGAGATTGAATATGTCCCTAAACACACCAGCTCAAGTGCTGAACAAAAGCACTTGAGTTCCTGTATGTTGTTACAATTATACCATGAGTCGTAAATCATGAAGCATACACTCCTGCCCTTCTTCCCGGAGAGCTGTTTATTCCTGCCAGTGTGGTGCATAAAGAATCTAGGTGGCTGTACTGACTCTGACAGCATATCCTGAGAGAGACAAGTTTCCGTGAAACAGAGTATGGAAAACAGCCCTTGCCCTAATTTCGTCGACCTTGCTATCTAGAGACTGGACATTAGCGAGTAATATACTCGGAAGCTGTGGGTGGTGTGCGCGCCTCCGATGTCTGAACAGAAGACCACCCCGTCTTCTTCTTCTCTGGAAGGATTGTTTTGGGTCAGCCTCTGGAATCAATTCAAATGCCCTGGGTGGTTCGGACAAAGGATCCGCTTTGGGAAAGTTGTATTCCTGGTCATAGTGCTGGTAAGTTGACGTCACTCTCTGACATGCCCAAACTGTGCAGGAACTGTGGCCAACTGGACCATCTGGCCGCAGCCTGCACAGCCATCATCTGCAAGATCTGTAAACACAACCATTCCACAGACTGTACCTCCACACACCCCTGCAACCTGTGCAGGAAAGGGTGCAACTTCTTCAGAATTTGCACCAATTCTTACGCTAGCAGGGCAATGGACAACACCCCCAATCCTACTAACCCAGATCCACCAACCCCCCCACACCCTCCACCAGACAATATAAACAAAGACCCGGAAACAGCTCCCAACCCTGTCAGCCCAGCAACCTCTGCCCACCAACAAATAGTTTTCTAGCCACCACCTCCATTATGACCCTGACAACACACTTCAAATAAAGTGACTTTCCCCAGACTGCTGGACAGAGAGTTTCCTCCATGGAGGGACACAGACACATTGTGGACTGATAGATGGATTTATTGACTGACTGGACTGACATATTTTTCTGACTCTATTTTGACATATTTATTGATGTCCCTGATTGAGAACCATACCGGGCCAACACATAGAAACACAAATCATAGAAATAAAGGACATAGTATGCCCACCCAAATCACACCCTGACCAAACCAAAAAGAGACGTAAAAAAATGCTCTCTAAGGTCAGGGCGTGACACATACAAAAAAAGTAACTGTTATAGGATACTAAAACTATTTTATTACAACTTTTTGTAAACTGATGCTTTTTTTCTTTTCTTTCATGCTTGCTGTTGTTCCTTTTTTCTTTCCAATTTTTGATTTAAGAACTGATCGATTGCTTATGATTGATTTAATTGATTGAATACCCTGATTTAAACTTGAATGCCATTTGAATTATGTCCGATTAATGCATAAACAAATTAAATAACATTTTAATGGTTGAATATTTACAATCAGTTTGGAAGCCTTTGATTCTGTTTGGAAGCCTCATTATTCTGCTGTAATATGCAAATGCCTACATCATACCTGCTTGCTCTAATCCCTTGTATTTACATTAAAGTACTGTAAAACACATTTTCTTACAGTTTAATACTCACATTACATTTACATTTACATTTACATTTAAGTCATTTAGCAGACGCTCTTATCCAGAGCGACTTACAAATTGGTGCATTCACCTTATGACATCCAGTGGAACAGTCACTTTACAATAGTGCATCTAAATCTTAAAGGGGGGGTGAGAGGGATTACTTATCCTATCCTAGGTATTCCTTAAAGAGGTGGGGTTTCAGGTGTCTCCGGAAGGTGGTGATTGAATCCGCTGTCCTGGCGTCGTGAGGGAGTTTGTTCCACCATTGGGGGGCCAGAGCAGCGAACAGTTTTGACTGGGCTGAGCGGGAGCTGTACTTCCTCAGTGCTAGGGAGGCGAGCAGGCCAGAGGTGGATGAACGCAGTGCCCTTGTTTGGGTGTAGGGCCTGATCAGAGCCTGGAGGTACTGAGGTGCCGTTCCCCTCACAGCTCCGTAGGCAAGCACCATGGTCTTGTAGCGGATGCGAGCTTCAACTGGAAGCCAGTGGAGAGAACGGAGGAGCGGGGTGACGTGAGAGAACTTGGGAAGGTTGAACACCAGACGGGCTGCGGCGTTCTGGATGAGTTGAAGGAGTTTAATGGCACAGGCAGGGAGCCCAGCCAACAGCGAGTTGCGGTAATCCAGACGGGAGATGACAAGTGCCTGGATTAGGACCTGCGCCGCTTCCTGTGTGAGGCAGGGTCGTACTCTGCGGATGTCGTAGAGCATGAACCTACAGGAACGGGCCACCGCCTTGATGTTGGTTGAGAACGACAGGGTGTTGTCCAGGATCACGCCAAGGTTCTTAGCGCTCTGGGAGGAGGACACAATGGAGTTGTCAACCGTGATGGCGAGATCATGGAACGGGCAGTCCTTCCCCGGGAGGAAGAGCAGCTCCGTCTTGCCGAGGTTCAGCTTGAGGTGGTGATCCGTCATCCACACTGATATGTCTGCCAGACATGCAGAGATGCGATTCGCCACCTGGTCATCAGAAGGGGAAAGGAGAAGATTAGTTGTGTGTCGTCTGCATAGCAATGATAGGAGAGACCATGTGAGGTTATGACAGAGCCAAGTGACTTGGTGTATAGCGAGAATAGGAGAGGGCCTAGAACAGAGCCCTGGGGGACACCAGTGGTGAGAGCGCGTGGTGAGGAGACAGATTCTCGCCACGCCACCTGGTAGGAGTGACCTGTCAGGTAGGACGCAATCCAAGCGTGGGCCGCGCCAGAGATGCCCAACTCGGAGAGGGTGGAGAGGAGGATCTGATGGTTCACAGTATCGAAGGCAGCCGATAGATCTAGAAGGATGAGAGCAGAGGAGAGAGAGTTAGCTTTAGCAGTGCGGAGCCTCCGTGATACAGAGGAGAGCAGTCTCAGTTGAATGACTAGTCTTGAAACCTGACTGATTTGGATCAAGAAGGTCATTCAGAGAGAGATAGCGGGAGAGCTGGCCAAGGACGGCACGTTCAAGAGTTTTGGAGAGAAAAGAAAGAAGGGATACTGGTCTGTAATTGTTGACATCGGAGGGATCGAGTGTAGGTTTTTTCAGAAGGACGTAGCCAGCGGTCAGGGATGAGTTGATGAGCGAGGTGAGGTAAGGGAGAAGGTCTCCGGAAATGGTCTGGAGAAGAGAGGAGGGGATAGGGTCAAGCGGGCAGGTTGTTGGGCGGCCGGCCGTCACAAGACGCGAGATTTAGACCCACTCCAATTTAGACCCACTCCAATTTGCTTACCGCCCAAATAGGTCCACAGACGATGCAATCTCAACCACACTGCACACTGCCCTAACCCACCTGGACAAGAGGAATACCTATGTGAGAATGCTGTTCATCGACTACAGCTCGGCATTCAACACCATAGTACCCTCCAAGCTCGTCATCAAGCTCGAGACCCTGGGTCTCGACCCCGCCCTGTGCAACTGGGTACTGGACTTCCTGACGGGCCGCCCACAGGTGGTGAAGGTAGGCAACAACATCTCCTCCCCGCTGATCCTCAACACGGGGGCCCCACAAGAGTGCGTTCTGAGCCCTCTACTGTACTCCCTGTTCACCCACGACTGCGTGGCCACGCACGCCTCCAACAATCATCAAGTTTGCGGACGACACAACAGTGGTAGGCTTGATTACCAACAACGACGAGACGGCCTACAGGGAGGAGGTGAGGGCCCTCGGAGTGTGGTGTCAGGAAAATAACCTCACACTCAACGTCAACAAAACTAAGGAGATTATTGTGGACTTCAGGAAACAGCAGAGGAAACACCCCCCTATCCACATCGATGGAACAGTAGTGGAGAGGGTAGCTAGTTTTAAGTTCCTCGGCATACACATCACAGACAAACTGAATTGGTCCACTCACACTGACAGCGTCGTGAAGAAGGCGCAGCAGCGCCTATTCAACCTCAGGAGGCTGAAGAAATTCGGCTTGTCACCAAAAGCACTCACAAACTTCTACAGATGCACAATCGAGAGCATCCTGGCGGGCTGTATCACCGCCTGGTACGGCAACTGCTCCGCCCTCAACCGTAAGGCTCTCCAGAGGGTAGTGAGGACTGCACAACGCATCACCGGGGGCAAACTACCTGCCCTCCAGGACACCTACACCACCCGTTGTTACAGGAAGGCCATAAAGATCATCAAGGACATCAACCACCCGAACCACTGCCTGTTCACCCCGCTATCATCCAGAAGGCGAGGTCAGTACAGGTGCATCAAAGCTGGGACCGAGAGACTGAAAAACAGCTTCTATCTCAAGGCCATCAGACTGTTAAACAGCCACCACTAACATTGAGTGGCTGCTGCCAACACACTGTCATTGACACTGACCCAACTCCAGCCATTTTAATAATGGGAATTGATGGGAAATGATGTAAATATATCACTAGCCACTTTAAACAATGCTACCTTATATAATGTTACTTACCCTACATTATTCATCTCATATGCATATGTATATACTGTACTCTACATCATCGACTGCATCCTTATGTAACACATGTATCTCTAGCCACTTTAACTATGCCACTTTGTTTACTTTGTCTACACACTCATCTCATATGTATATACTGTACTCGATACCATCTACTGTATGCTGCTCGGTACCATCACTCATTCATATATCCTTATGTACATGTTCCTTATCCCCTTACAATGTGTATAAGACAGTAGTTTTGGAATTGTTAGTTAGATTACTTGTTGGTTATCACTGCATTGTCGGAACTAGAAGCACAAGCATTTCGCTACACTTGCATTAACATCTGCTAACCATGTGTATGTGACAAATAAAATTTGATTTGATTTTGTTTTGATTTGATTTGATTTCATCTGGAGAGAGAGGGGAGAAAGAGGTCAGAGCACAGGGTAGGGCAGTGTGAGCAGAACCGGCGGTGTCGTTTGACTTAGCAAACGAGGATCGGATGTCGTCAACCTTCTTTTCAAAATGGTTGACGAAGTCATCTGCAGAGAGGGAGGAGGGGGGGGAGGGGGAGGAGGATTCAGGAGGGAGGAGAAGGTGGCAAAGAGCTTCCTCGGGTTAGAGGCAGATGCTTGGAATTTAGCGTGTTAGAAAGTGGCTTTAGCAGCAGAGACAGAAGAGGAAAATGTAGAGAGGAGGGAGTGAAAGGATGCCAGGTCCGCAGGGAGGCGAGTTTTCCTCCATTTCCGCTCGGCTGCCCGGAGCCCTGTTCTGTGAGCTCGCAATGAGTCATCGAGCCACGGAGCGGGAGGGGAGGACCGAGCCGGCCTGGAGGATAGGGGACATAGAGAGTCAAAGGATGCAGAGAGGGAGGAGAGGAGGGTTGAGGAGGCAGAATAAGGAGATAGGTTGGAGAAGGTTTGAGCGGAGGGAAGAGATGATAGGATGGAAGAGGAGAGAGTAGCGGGGGAGAGAGAGCGAAGGTTGGGACGGCGCGATACCATCCGAGTAGGGGCAGTGTGGGAGGTGTTGGATGAGAGCGAGAGGGAAAAGGATACAAGGTAGTGGTCGGAGACTTGGAGGGGAGTTGCAATGAGGTTAGTGGAAGAACAGCATCTAGTAAAGATGAGGTCGAGCGTATTGCCTGCCTTGTGAGTAGGGGGGGAAGGTGAGAGGGTGAGGTCAAAAGAGGAGAGGAGTGGAAAGAAGGAGGCAGAGAGGAATGAGTCAAAGGTAGATGTGGGGAGGTTAAAGTCGCCCAGAACTGTGAGAGTGTTTCATTGCTCTGACATCAAGTTACTGTGAATATCTTAGTATTGTATTGGCACAATCCATAACTGGTCAGATATATATCAAAAGATATCTTGTTGAAATTACAATTATTTTGAGACCAATGTATCCTTAACTACAACAACATTTTCAGTAATGGTTACAGAAACGTTTTATTTGTTTTGACTGTGATATGTTTTCTTTTTTTATCAACCTTTATCAACCATTGAATGCACTGTAAGGACAACAGAGCCCGCTAAATGACCAACATGTAACTGTAAATGAAACACTGGGTTATACACTATATATACAAAAGTATGTGGACACCCCTTCAAATGAGTGGATTTGTCTAATTTAACCATACTCGCCACTGACAAGTGTATCAAATCGAGATCACAGCCATGCAATCTCCATAGACAAACATTGCCAGTAGAATGGCTTTACTGAAGAGCTCAGTGACTTTAAACGTGGCACTGTCACAAGATCCCACCTTTCCAACAACTCAGTTCGTAACATTTCTGCCCTGCTTGAGCTGCTCCGCTGAACTGTAAGTGTTGTTATTGTGAAGTGGAAACGTCTAGGAGCAACAACAGCTCAGCCACGAATTGGTAGGCCACACAAGCTCACAGATTGGGACCGCCGAGTGATGAAGCACGTCAATGCCTCTGGAAGCAACGTCAGCACAAGAACTGTTGGTCAGGCGCTTCATGAAATGGCTTTCATGGCCAAGCAGCTGCACACAAGCCTAAACTCACCGTGCAATGCCATACATTGGTTGGAATGTTTTAAACCTCATCGCTATTGGACTCTGGAGCAGTGGAAACGCGTTCTCTGGAGTGATGTATCACGCTTCACCAGCTGGCAGTCCGACAGACAAATCTGGGTTTGGCTGATGCCAAGTGAACGCTACCTGCCCCAATGCATCGTGCCAACTGGAAAGTTTGGTGGAGGAGGAATAATGGTCTGGGGCTGTTTTTTTATACTTGGGCTAGGCCCCTTTAGTTCCAGCGAAGGGAAATCTTAACGCTACAGTATACAATAACATTCTCCACTGAAAATTCTAAACGCAACATGCAACAATTTCAACGGTTTTCTTGAGTTACAGTTAATATAAATATTGCAATTGAAATACATTTTTATGCCATACTCAATGGATTTCCCATGACTGGGCAGGGGTTCAGCCATGGGTGGGCCTGAGAGGGCATAGGCCAGTCACTGGGGAGCCAGGCCCAGTCACTGGGGAGCCAGGCCCAGCCATTCAAAATTAGTTTTTCCCAACAAAAGGTCTTTATTAGAGACAGAAATACTCCTCAGTTTCATCAGCTGTCTGGGTGGCTGGTCTCAGATGATCCCACAGGTGAAATAGCCATATATGGAGGTCCTGGGCTGGCGTGGTTACAAGTAGTCTGCGTTTGTGAGGCCAGTTGGACATACTATCAAATTCTTTAAAATGACATTGGAAGCAGCTTATGGTATTGAAATTAACTTAAACATTCTCTGGCAAAAACTCTGGTGGACATTTCTGCAGTCAGCATGCCAATTGCATGATTCCTCAAAAACTTGAGACATCTGTGTCATTGTGTTTTGTGACACAACTGCACATTTTAGTGGCCTTTTATTGCCCCCAGAATAAGGTGCACCTGTGTAATGGTCATGCCGTTTAATCAGCTTCTTGATATGCCACACCTGTCAGGTGAATGGATTATCTTGGCAAAGGAGAAATGCTCACCAACGTGGATGTAAGCAAATTTGTGCACAGAATCTGAGATAAATAAGCTTTTTGTGCATAGGGACCATTTCTGGGATCTTTTATTTCAGCTAATGAAACATAGGACCAACACTTTACATGTGTTTATATTTTTGTTCAGTACAGACGATTCTGTGCTTCCAACTTTGTAGCAATAGTTTGGGGAAGGTCCTTTCCTGTTTCAGCATGACAATGCCCCCGTGCACAAAGCGAGGTCCATTCACAAATGGTTTGTCAAGATCGGTGTAGAAGAACTTGACTAGCCTGCACAGAGCCCTGACCTCAACCCCATCAAACACCTTTGGGATGAATTGGAATGCCGACTTTGAGCCAGGCTTAATCTCCCAACATCAGTGCCCGACCTCACTAATGCTCTTGTGGCTGAATGGAAGCGGCAATGCAGCAATGTTCCAACATCTAGTGGAAAGCCTTCCCAGAAGAGTGGAGGCTGTTATTGTAACGGCGTTCGTCTGTTGAAGGAAGAGAGTCGGACCGAAATGCAGCGTGTTGGTTACTCATGACTTTAATGAAAGAATCGCGGTACATGAAATAACTGAAAGACAAAAACAACAAACGGAACGTGAAACCTATACAGCCTATCTGGTGAACACTACACAAAGACAGGAACAATCACCCACGAAATACAAAGCGAAACTATGGCTCCCTAAATACGGTTCCCAATCAGAGACAACGAGAATCACCTGACTGTGATTGAGAATCGCCTCAGGCAGCCAAGCCTATACAACACCCCTAATCAGCCGCGATCCCAAATAATACAAACCCCAACACAAAAACATATAAACCCATGTCACACCCTGGCCTACCCAAACATATAACAAAAACACAAAATACAATGACCAAGGCGTGACAGAACCCCCCCCCCCCTAAGGTGCGGACTCCCGGATGCACCTCAAACCATAGGGAGGGTCCGGGTGGGCGTCTGTCCATGGTGGCGGCTCCGGCTCGGGACGTGGACCCCACTCCATTTATGTCCTTGTTCCTCCCCTTCGCGTCCTGGGATAATCCACCCTCTCCGCCGACCATGGCCTAATAGTCCTCACCCAGATCCCCACTGGACTGAGGGGCAGCTCGTGACTGAGGGGCAGCTCAGGACAGAGGGGCAGCTCGGGACAGAGGGGCAGCTCGGGACAGAGGGGCAGCTCGGTACAGAGGCAGCCCGGGACTGAGGGGAAACCCAGTACTGAGAGGAAGCCCAGTACTGAGAGGAAGCCCAGTACTGAGATGAAGCCCAGTACTGAGATGAAGCTCAGGCAGGTAGTAGGCTCCGGTAAATCCTGGCTGGCTGGCGGAACTGGAAGATTCAGGTTGACTAGCAGATCTGGAAGATTCTGCTTGACTGGCAGATCTGGAAGAGACTGGTTGACTGGCAGATCTGGAAGAGACTGGTTGTCTGGCAGATCTGGAAGAGACTGGTTGTCTGGCAGATCTGGAAGAGACTGGTTGTCTGGCAGATCTGGAAGAGACTGGTTGTCTGGCAGATCTGGAAGAGACTGGTTGTCTGGCAGATCTGGAAGAGACTGGTTGTATGGCAGATCTAGAAGATCATGGCTGACTGGCGGATCTAGCTTCTCTATGCAGACTGACAGCTCTGGCTGCTTCTTACAGACTGATAGCTCTGGCTGCTTCATGCAGACTGACAGCTCTGGCTGCTTCATGCAGACTGACAGCTCTGGCTGCTTCATGCAGACTGACAGCTCTGACTGCTCCATGCAGGCTGACAGCTCTCTGCAGACTGGCAGATCCTGGCTGACTGGCACTTCTGGCGGATCCTGGCAGACTGGTGGATCCTGGCTGACTGGTGGATCTAACTGATCCTGACAGACTGGCGGCGCTGGGCAGACTGGCGGCGCTGGGCAGACTGGCGGCGCTGGGCAGACTGGCGGCGCTGGGCAGGCGGGAGACTCCGGCAGCGCAGGAGAGGAGAAAGGCTCTGGCTGCGCTAAAGAGGCGGGAGACTCCGGCAGCGCAGGAGAGGAGAAAAGCGCTGGCTGCGCTGAACAGGCGAGGCGCACTGAAGGCCTGGTGCGTGGTGCTGGAACTGGTGGTACTGGATTGAGGACACGAACAGGAAGCCTGGTGCGGGGAGCTGCCACCGGAGGACTGGAGTGTGGAGGTGGCACAGGATGAGCTAGACAGTGAAAGCGTACAGGAGATCTTGAGAGCAGTGTAGGCACAGGACGTGCAAGGCTAGGGATGTGCACAGGAGGCCTGGTGCGTGAGGCTGGCACCAACTTCACCAGCCGATTAACACGCACCTCCGGTTGAGTATAGAGCGCTAACTCAGGTGCTATCAAATCCCGACACGATCCACACCCTGGCCTACCCAAACATATAACAAAAACACAAAATACAATGACCAAGGCGTGACAGTTATAGCAGCAAATGGGGGAAAATTCATGCCCATGATTTTGTAATGAGATGTTCGAAGAGCAGGTGTCCACATACATACATTACATTACCAAAAGTATGTCGCTGTATAGGTCATTCCATTAATTAATTAATGTCCAGTTACTTTAAATGTCACAGGGAATGTTTTACAGTGTAGTGTGCTCCAATAGATTAGCTAGTTACATTACCATGTGTCACAGTTACTGATTAAACCTCAAAGGGGACACAAATTGGTTGTTCCACTTCATTCTTTGAGCAGAATACTATCAGTAGGGCTGCCATGCAGTCGCTATTATTCCCCTCTGACAGACATGCGTCAAAAGGTCTTGGGCACACTCCCTGATTGCTCCACTCCTCGACTCTTCATTCCACGCTTCATTGAGGAGTTGCAGCATCAATAATGTTTCCTCTCCTACCTCTCCTCCCCCCTTTAGTCTGAGTCAAAGCATGTTCTTGCAGGAAATCGATAGTGAATTCTAACTGAAATTGAAAACAACTATGAACTCATCCAAAGAATTTAGAGCCAGGGATGTTCACTTGTTCTGGAGCCTGTGTGTGTCGTGTAAAGTGTAGTTTTACTAGTATCTCTTTCTTCAATAGCAGTCTATAACAAAATAGGTTTATTTTAGATAATTTTGAGTGTTTACAAAAATACATCCAGAGCGGAAGTATTGGTTTCTAAATGGCCTTGATATCCAGTACTTTGAAGAGAGAAATTAATGTGGCAGATAGATAAGTATGTTCACTTCACTCCTTAACAAAACAAAATTAGTGTACCATGCTGAAAAATATCACAGACACCATCCTTCGTTTTGTTTTAGCTGGTTTCCAGCTTTCTCTGTATCTTGGACAATGGTCACCAGCATATAATCATATTATGCCAGTTGCAAAATTGTGTGTAATCCTACCTATTGGCATTTACACAAACTGCATTCAGGGTAGGTAAAAAAATAAAATAATACAAAATCATTTAAAAATAATGTTTTTGAAATAAGACTACCTAAACCACTTAAATAGGGACAACATTTCAGTAACAAGTTTAATAAATTCAACTAACATATTGGAATTAGTTTAGAAATATTTGTTGTTATTTGTCTTTGTGTAGCATAATGACAATTAATTGATTAATTAAATAAATCAATGTACGTGTAAAAACACAAATATTGAAACAAATAATTCAAAAAATATATAAATACAATAGAGCATGCTGGGAAATATGGTTTTTGCATTTCATATTGACCAGCTAGACTAGAGCTCTCCAACCCTGATCCTGGAGCACTACCCTCCTGTTTTCGCTCCAATCCCAGTTGTAACAACCTGATTCAGTTTATTAACCAGCTAATTATTGGAATCAATTGTGCTAGGTTAGCATTGGAGTGAAAACCAACAGGACGGTAGCTCTCCAGGAACATGGTTGGAGAGCTCTGCTCTAACGGCTAATTGTGACTATTATATGACCGGGTTTTAAACGCATTGGCGTAATACATTATAATACATTATCATATATTATTGAAAAGTAGTTCCAGTCAGGAGAAGTGGTCCAATGGTCTTAGAAGAGAGTATTTTATTAATCACGAAAGGGTGACGCAGAGATTGACTAGGCGCTTGAATAGTAATTCCATTGAATGGGTTAGATACTGCCAATTGATGATATTATTTTCATAAACCTAAATAAGAAACACCCGTCCTTGTACTCTGTGACAAGATGCTAGCTCTTGAGGAACAGTGTCAGAATGCCATGAGCTAGACCATGCTGGAGAAGCATACAGTACACTCAACCAAAAAAAGTTTCTTGAAGGGTTCTTTGTCAGGGGTGAAGATGATGTGTAAGCATTTTTTTTGCATATCAGGAAGGGTTATTTACTGCTGTGATGGTTGTGAAAAAACGTCCTGTTCTTTCCCTCTCCACCATGTTTTCCTTGTATGCCATGAAATGCTACATTGCTCAAAAGTTTCTGTAATTTTAAGGTACACTACAGGCTACTGGTTGCAGTGAAAGGAAGGTACACAACCATTTTTACAGCTGAATTAAGGTGTTATTTTAAAACAAGTGTTTTAATCTCTTGAATCTAGGGGGGCACTATTTTCATTTTTGGAAAGATAACATCCCCAAATTAAATGGATATTTTGTCAGGACAAGATGCTAGAATATGCATATAATTGACATCTTATGATAGAAATATTGTCTGTGAGTATAACAGAACTGATATTGCAGGCGAAAGCTTGAGAAAAATCCAATCAGGAAGGGACTCTTATTTAGAAAGCTCTGCGTTCCTATGCGTCCCAATTGAGCAGTGAATGAGATATCAACCAGATTCCTTTTTCTATGGCTTCCCTAATGTGTCACAATACATAGTTTCAGGCTTTTATTTTGAAAAATGAGCCTGAACGTCAACATTGCGTCAGTGGTCAGCTGAAGTCTCTCAGAGTGTTTTGTGCGTAAAGGACAAATGCAGCCATTGCTTCTCTCTATCTTACTAAGAAGCCACCAGTCCGAATAGATTTTTGAAAAACACCTTGAGGATTGATTATAAACAACGTTTGCCATGTTTCTGTCGATATTATGGAGCTAATTTGGAATATTTTTCGGCATTGTAACCGCAATTTCCGGTCGATTTCTCAGCCAAACGTTTCGACCTACAAAAATAATATTTTGGGAATAAAGGAACATTTGCTATCTAACTGGGAGTCTCATGAGTGAAAACATCCGAAGCTCATCAAAGGTAAACGATTTAATTTGACTGCTTTTCTGATTTTCGTGACCAGGTTGCCTGCTGCTAGCTAGTCATAATGCTAAGCTAGGCTATCGATAAACTTACACAAATGCTTGCCTTGCTTTGGCTATAAAGCATATTTTCAAAATCTGAGACAAAAGGCTAAGCTGTGTTTCAATATATTTCACTTGTGATTTCATGAATAGGAATATTTTCTAGTCATATTTATGTCCGTTGCGTTATGCTAATTAGTGTCAGTTGATGATTACACTCCCGGACCCGGGATGGGTAGTATCAAGAGGTGTTTTAACAGTGTGGTGTGTTAATGTGCTGCACTCAGATGAAGTTGCTGTGCATTCTACAGTAAATTATTGAAGTTTTAGTTACTGAACTGGGAATGTGACTTTTAGTAATTTATAGCAGAATACACAGTAATGTGCTTGCAACTACCTGACAGGAGATCACAGAACTTTAATGATTACCAAAGCTAATAACATGACGGTAACTGATGATAACTATTTAGCATTCTTTGTGTTGAGCACACTTGGGACCCAGCCTGACCATCTAGGTCATCAAATCTGAGACCGAGAGACTGAAAAACAGCTTCTATCTCAAGGCCTTCAGACTGTTAAATAGACATCACTAAGCGGCCTCCACTCAGTACCCTGCCCTGAACTTTATTCACTGTCACTAGCCGGTTAAAACCCAGTTACTCAACCCTGCACCTTATAGGCTTCGGACCCCTTCCCTTTTTAAACATTTTGTTACTTTACAGCGTTATTCTAAAATTGAATAAATAAATGTTTTTCCTCATCAATCTACACACAATACCCTACAATGACAAAGCGAAAACCGGTTTTTAGATAAGTTTCCAAATGTATTAAAAATAAAAAACAGAAAGATCACATCCCTTTTTAGAAATGTTTGCACATTTATAAAAAAAGAAAAGAAATATCATATCCTGTTTCCATTGATAATCCTTGAGATGTTTCTACAACTTAATTTGAGTTTACTTGTGCTAAATTCAATTGATTGGACAGGATTTGGAAAAGCCTACACCTGTCTATATAAGGTCCCACAGTTGACAGCGCATGTCAGAGCAAAAAACAAGTCATGGGGTCAAAGGAATTGTCCGTAGAGATCCAAGACAGGGTCTGGGGAAGGGTGCCAATTTTTTTTTGCAGCCAGGTCCCCAAGAACACCAATCGCCTCCATCAAGTTTGGAACCACCAAGACACTTCCTAGAGTTCCTCTGTGGTGATGGGAGAACCTTCCAAGAGGGCAACCATCTCTGCAGCACTCCACCAATCAGACCTTTATGGTAGAGACAGAAGCTGCTCCTCAGTAAAAGGTGCAATGCAAATCCCATGTAGGGCTGTTACGGTGACTGTATTAGCGCCATACCGGTGGTCATGTGTCATGATGGCAGTCAAATTCCACGTGACCATTTAGTCACGGTTAATTAGGCTTCTCCAAGCTCTGATGTTACTGATGGTCATTAGTAGCATAAAAAAACTTGCTAAGTGCCTGGTACTCAGCACTCTTATTATCACTCTGACATCAATGCAAATGTAATCAAAAATCTAATCAAACCCTTCATGAGAGCCCATGAGCTCATGTTGCGCAGCATTTCAATTGGAAATGCTATTGCCTGAGAAAACAGTGGTGGCGTCTAATAAAAAGAGGAGGACCCCATCAGCTTTCTTTTGGCTAGACCTACTAGATTTATTTTTCAACCCTCCTAATATTAATCACATTTCTTCTCTTTACAACAGGAGTATAGCCACCTGGCTGGCATGAAAATGAACCATGGGAAAAGGGTCCTCCATTTGTTATATAAATGCATACAGTAGATTACGTATTTGTTTTCCCCTGCTCCTATTCCGACAAGTGCATGATAATGATCCATTTTAAATCAAAACTAATTCCACACATATACTATTTAGTATATGTAAAGACAAGAATAAATCAAGAATAGTCTGATTGGTGACAACAATAGCCTATCACTTGTGAATTATATATTAACACTTGTGACTGATGCCCTGTTTGTGTGCAGTAAAGCAATAAATCCTATTTCTTGAGACTTTTTCAAATCATAGTTGCACACCTCATGTAGCCTAGCCCATAGCCTATATGTTTTGATAAGGTTTGTATCACAACTAAAGTGGCCAAATATTTTCTTAAAATTAAGCAAATGAATTAGCTGTACAATTAGCTTAAAGCCTATGCAGCACGTGAGTTTAAAGTTTGGGGAACATAATTTTCACCATAAAAATACACCTTTGTAATAGGATCGAGGGAATGATGAAAGGAGAAAAGTACAGCGAGATCCTTGATGAAAACTCAGGACCTCAGACTGGGGGGAAGGTTTACCTTCCAACAGGACAACGACCCTAAGCACGCAACCATGACAACTCAGGTGTGGCTTTGGGCCAAGTCTCTGAATGTCCTTGAATGGCCCAGCTAGAGCCTGGACTTGAAGCCGATCGAACATCTCTGGAGAGACCTGAAAATAGCTGTGCATCCAACCGGAAAGAGCTTGAAAGGATCTGCATATGAAAAAAATGGGAGAAACTCCCCAAATACAGGTGTCATACCCAAGAAGACTTGAGGCTATAATCGCTGCCAAAGGTGCTTCAACAAAGTACTGAGTAAAGGGTCTGAATACTTATGTAAATGTGATATTTCCCGGTTAAAAAAATATATAAATTAGCTAAAATTTCTAAAAACCAATTATTCCATTGTCATTATGGGGTATTGTGTGTAATAATATGTTTTATCCATTTTAGAATAAAGCTGTAACGTAACAAAATGTGGAAAAAGTCAAGTGGTCTGAATACTCTGAGTGCACTGTACATAGACATGGAATCACTGGTCACTTCAATATTGGAATATTGGATATTGGACTTTAATAATGTTTACACATTGTTTTACTAATTTCATATGTGTATGTTGTATGTAGCATTCTATGCTACTGTTTTTAGTCAATGCCACGCCAACATTGCTCATCCAATTATATATATATTTCTTGATTCCATTCTTTAACTTTCAGATTTTTGTGCATTGTTGTGAACACAAGCATTTCCCTACACCTGCCATAATATCTGCTAACTATGTGTATGTGCCCAATAAAATAATATTTACCTCATTTGATTTGAATAAACAACACTTCTACTAACGATTGGCACAAATACAACATAGTTTAGACGATGCCCCCAAATATGCCAATGAGCCCCACTAGCACATTTTATTCAACTACATTCCAAAATGCTGCGGAAGAAAGGTAAACAGCAAGTCAATATACAACAATAACACCTTTATTCAACTGTAAAAATACTGTATTTTTAATGCAACTCAGTACCTGGTAACATACTGTCAAATTACAGGTAATTTTTAACAGTGTGTGCCATAAGTATTCTATAAGTGTAACTGTAGAACCTGTAGAGGTTTCTTCATAAGAGGGTTCTAAATTTAACTTTGAAGGGTTCCCCTACATACACAAATCAAAAGGTTATACATGGCATCCAAAAGGGTTCCACCATAAGGACAAATGACAGAATATCGATTATCACAGCAACAGATCTGGTGGCGTAGCAGGAATTTCAAGTTGCTGGCAACAGAGGTTGTGAGTTCAAATTCCAAGGTTGACCATATTACCGCCACATCGGAGGTTGTGAGTCATGATGGCGGTTAAGGCTTCTCCATGTTTCTGATGGTAATTAGTAGCCCACAAAATATGCTAACTGCCTGGTACTCAGCACTCTGACATCAATGCAAATGTAATCAAAAATCCAATCAAACACTTCATGAGAGCCCATACAGTAGATGACACATATTGTTTCCCCTGCCCCTATTCCGACAAGTGCATGATAATTGTCCATTCCAAATCCAAACAAATTTTCACACATATATTATTTAGTACTATATGTTTTGATAAGGTTTTATCATAACTCCATTGTGTCCTCCTCCCAGAGCGCCAAGAACCTTGGCGTGATCCTGGACAACACCCTGTCGTTCTCAACTAACATCTAGGCGGTGGCCCGTTCCTGTAGGTTCATGCTCTACAACATCCGCAGAGTACGACCCTGCCTCACACAGGAAGCGGCGCAGGTCCTAATCCAGGCACTTGTCATCTCCCGTCTGGATTACTGCAACTCGCTGTTGGCTGGGCTCCCTGCCTGTGCCATTAAACCCCTTCAACTCACCCAGAACGCCGCAGCCCGTCTGGTGTTCAACCTTCCCAAGTTCTCTCACGTCACCCCGCTCCTCCGTTCTCTCCACTGGCTTCCAGTTGAAGCTCGCATCCGCTACAAGACCATGGTGCTTGCCTACGGAGCTGTGAGGGGAACGGCACCTCAGTACCTCCAGGCTCTGATCAGGCCCTACACCCAAACAAGGGCACTGCGTTCATCCACCTCTGGCCTGCTCGCCTCCCTACCACTGAGGAAGTACAGCTCCCGCTCAGCCCAGTCAAAACTGTTCGCTGCCCTGGCCCCCCAATGGTGGAACAAACTCCCTCACGACGCCAGGACAGCGGAGTCAATCACCACCTTCCGGAGACACCTGAAACCCCACCTCTTTAAGGAATACCTAGGATAGGTTAAGTAATCCCTCTCACCCCACCACCCCTAAGTTTTAGATGCACTATTGTTAAGTGACTGTCCCACTGGATGTCATAAGGTGAATGCACCAATTTGTAAGTCGCTCTGGATAAGAGCGTCTGCTAAATGACTTAAATGTAAATGTAAATGTATAACTAAAGTGCCAAATATTTTCTTAAAATTAAGCACATTAATCAGCTTTACAATGGGTTAAGAGTCTAACTGGCATACAAATCGTATAAAATCTCATTTTATTGCTTACAAACACATGCTTAGTAGATGTTATTGCTTGTGTAGCGAAGTGCTTGTGCTTCTAGTTCTGAAAGTGCAGCAACACCTAACAAGTCATCTAGCAATTACACAACAACAAGTAAAGGGATCTAATAAGAGTATGTGCATTTAAATATATGGATGAGCAATGACTGAGCGGCATAGGCAAGATGCAATAGACGGTATATATGGCAAGATATGTAAACGTCATTATTAAAGTGGCATTAATAAAGTGACTCGTGATCCATTTGTTAGAGTGGCCAATAATTTCATGTCTGTATGATGGCAGCAGCCGCTCTGTGTTAGTGATGGCTGTTAAACAGTCTGATGACCTTGATATATAAGCTATTCTTCAGTCTCTCGGTCCCTGCTTTGATGCACCTGTACTGACCTCGCCTTCTGGATGGTAGCGGGGTGGATCAGGAGGTTGTTGTCCTTGATGATCTTTTTGGCCTTCTTGTGACATCGGGTGCTGTAGGTGTCCTGGAGGGTAGGTAGTTTGTCCCCGGTGATACATTGTGCAGACCGCACCACCCTCTTGCACGTGAGTTTCAAGTTTGGGACAGATAATGTTCACCATTGTAGCCTGTGAGAAAGACCCGAACATGTGACGGAGAGACATTTGACTAAAGGTGCTTTGGGAGTATGTAATTATAATTCTTAAATTCAGCCCGAGGGAACAACGGCCATGGTCTTTTTTTAGAGGGCATGACGGCCACACAAAGGGGATACTGCTGGGAAATTTGAGGCATTATTAAGTGCTTCTTGTGAATGAGAGACTGATGAAGTGTGTACAGCCTGTGCAAGAAACAAAGCAGAACGCATGCCTTTCATACGACTTTTATCAAATCATTAGAGTGGCTTCATGCAGACTTAGAATGTAATAAAATCAAAACATATAGCCCAACGTTTTGTATGACAACTAAAGTTACATAAATAACTATAAATTAAGCATATAGGAGTGCCTGTTCTATGTTAACTGCTCAACACAGAATAGCAGCATATGCGCACTCCCTTAAATCGTTCATATAAAATGTCCTTTCTATTTTATTTAGCTACAGTATGTTCAAATGTATACTTCATTCTATGAAATAATATAATGCCATGGAATTCTAAGCAAATCTTGTCTGCTAAATGAACTAGTGTAGAACATAGCCACATAGGGGCCTAACATAAGGACAACTCAGAGTAGGCTATTATGTTCTTCTAAAATAGAATATATTTTCTTCATATCTTATTTCTTTAGACCTGTCTAAAATAAATTGTTGTTATGGTGTAGGCTATATTACTTATAGACTTTTTAAAATCCAAAAGGTCTGCATCAGTGGCTTTTATGCTATGCGTGGAGATGCTAAATATGTTTATGTTAATTAACGGTCAATTACCGTGAGACCGGCAGTTATTTGCTTGACAATCACCGGGATGACATAATTTCATGACCGCCACCACCCTAATCCTATGTGAAGCTAAATAACAATTCATTAGAATTTTGCTGCTGGTCTGCAACACCATGCCCATCATGATCATATTTCCCTGAATGCAGTATCACAATTAGATTTCTTTGTATTGTTTATTTCAATGTCTGTTTTTGCATGTACACTGATTAATTAATCAATTAATTTATCTTATGCTACACAAAAGGTAAATTACATACATTTTTCTAAACTAATCCAATCTGTTAATTGGATTTATTGCATCCGTTACTGAAATGGTTGTTCCAGTTTAGTTGGCTTAGTTATTCTCATTTATGCAAAAAATAATGCCATTAATTCTGAAGGCAGATACGGATATTCCACAACTTTCCAATTGATTTCCAATAAGAATGAAACATCACTTTGTTGACAAGTGTAATGTGACTTGATGGTGGTTAGAGCCCAGTGTCAAAAACACAGTGAAGACTGAGCACTAGTGGAAAACTAGTGTTGGGAAACCAAGGTATTTGAAGTATTTGACCAAGTTGTGCTGATTGACAGGTAATTACTTACTCATTAACTGTTCACAATGGAAATTAGTGACATTTGCTTTTTAATTATTTTTTTATTTCATCTTTATTTAACCAGGTAGGCAAGTTGAGAACAAGTTCTCATTTACAATTGCGACCTGGCCAAGATAAAGCAAAGCAGTTCGACACATACAACGACACAGAGTTACACATGGAGTAAAACAAACATACAGTCAATAACAGTATAAACAAGTCTATATACAATGTGAGCAACTGAGGTGAGATAAGGGAGGTAAAGGCAAAAAAAGGCCATGGTGGCAAAGTAAATACAATATAGCAAGTAAAACCCTGGAATGGTAGATTTGCAGTGGAAGAATGTGCAAAGTAGAAATAAAAATAATGGGGTGCAAAGGAGCAAAATAAATAAATTAATTAATTAAATACAGTAGGGAAAGAGGTAGTTGTTTGGGCTAAATTATAGATGGACTATGTACAGGTGCAGTAATCTGTGAGCTGCTGTGACAGTTGGTGCTTAAAGCTAGTGAGGGAGATTTCAGAGTTTCAGAGATTTATGTAGTTCGTTCCAGTCATTGGCAGCAGAGAACTGGAAGGAGAGGCGGCCAAAGAAAGAATTGGTTTTGGGGGTGACGAGAGAGATATACCTGCTGGAGCGTGTGCTACAGGTGGGAGATGCTATGGTGACCAGCGAGCTGAGATAAAGGGGGACTTTACTTGCTTTGCTGGTCAGCAAAAAATTGCAGCATGTGATTATCAGATACACCTTTCTTTCTCCACTGTTTTCATCAAAACTGTGGTGCAGCGGTAGTTCACTGGCTATAGTAGGCTATGATAAGTTGTAATACCAGGTTAACATGGTGTCCAGTAGAGGTCTGTGTTTGAAAGCAGCTTGTAATCTCAGAAAGCACCAGAACCATGGCGAAATCAGTGGGATCTCACATTTTGCAAAACACGGATTGCAAAAACACATGATCAAATGAAGCTTTAGATGTCATTGATAACGTACTTCTGATAAAGTGATACAAGCACCTCCCCACTGCTTCGAATTTAGCTGCCTAGTGATTTCGATGCAGGCCTCGGAGCTCCGTTATCAAACTTGCAAAAACTTGTGATGGGGAAACACAGCTTCTTGAAGTATTGAGGCTTTCCAGAAAATTGTGTCAAAAATAGGTTCATTCCTAGAGGCTTTGATCAACACAGTATATACTAGTGCCTCCTGCTGGTCAAAATAATTTAGAGCAGCCAAATTATTATATACTGTATGAAGTACCACATGCCTTAGCGAGTGCCTTTATGTCTTCTACCTGCTTAGCCATTTTGATGCATGGCTCAGAGCACCGGTATAATATGTAACATCACTAGCGAAAACACAACGAAGGCTGGTCACCAGTGACAACACAACAAAGGATGGCCTGCCAGCAAAACCATCTAGACCATACTGGTCAGACAAGCTTGTCCAGCTAGACCATGCTGGTTAGTAAGCAGAACCATCTAGACCATGCTGGGTAGACCAGTTTGACCATCATCTTACCAGCATTGACCAGCATAGACCAACATGGATCAGCATAGATGAGCATGGACCAGCTTGAAATGTATTCTGGTCTATACTGTTTTTTTTCAGTAGAGTAATCAAATACTTCAGAGATCAGGAGGGCTAGATTGTTGTCTTCATGAACCATCGGCATGTATCCATTTGGTAGTTCAGTACAGAAAATTGGCCAGTATTACCTAGTGTTGATTTTTCAGTGTACATTTCTAGTGTTGATTCAGTTGTTACATTCACTCTAATTGTTAAATTAACACTCACTTGATTAAAATAACCCCAGTGTTAGTGTTAATAACCAGTGTTAAACCAAAACCACGCCAATCATTATCATATTTCCTAGCATGTTGTATTGCAGGTTTGTTTTTAGAAATGTTTGTTTAGAATAGTAAATAATCTTATGCATCTCAATTATAAATGACATACATGTTTCGAAACTATTCCAATCTGTTACTTATATTCTCAAATTCTCATATCTTATTCTTTCCAACCTGGCAGTCATTCTGAATGCAGGTTGCAAGTTTAAAAAATTCAAAATGTTGGATGTCCCCACTCTGGCCAGATTTCAATAGGAATTACACATCACTTTGCAAGCCAGCATAAAATAAACCATGAGTTTCAGGCCAATGTATAGGGTAAAGCCCTCAAAATAAGGCTTTATGAAATAAATGTTGTAGTGCTTCAGGTCATTTTATTTAGTTGTACATAAGTCAATCCAAACTCAAATTTCAATAAAAAAATATAAATCATTCAACATTTTCAACAAATAATACACAATTAAAGCAATAAGTCATCAAAGCAAAACTAGGCAGATCAAATCAAATAGTCGTCAAAATAAACAGAAAAGTATTTACAGTTTTTATTTTTATTTGTTTGCCCTTGAGCAAGGCACATAACCCGAATTGCCCCTTTAAATCACTCTGGATAAGAGTGTCTGCTAAATTACTAAAATGTAAATGTAAAATTGCCTCTTGTGTTTGATATATCCTCTTATGACTCCCCATCCCGGATCCGGGATCGTGACTATGGCTCAAGCTCATTACCATAACGCACAATGCGAAAAAATATTCCTAAAAATATTTAACCTCCACACATTAACAAGTCCAATAGCTCAAATGAAAGATAAACATATTGTTAATCTACCCAGCAAGTCAGATTTCTAAAATGTTTTACGGCGAAAATATAGCACATATTTATATTAGATCACCACCGAAACAAAAGGCAAGCGGTGGCCATTTTGTCCCAGAAAAAAATAAAATTTAAAAGTAGGATTAAAAAATAAATAATTCACTAACCTTTTGAAAATCTTCATCAGATGACAGTAATATTACATGTTACACAGTACATTTTTTTTTCAATAATATGCCATTTATATCCATAAATCTCGGTTTACAATGACGACATTTCAAAAAATGCTACTCAAATGTCCGGAGAAATGATGATAGCTCCGACAGATAACGTCAGATAACAAGCAATAAACACGACTAAATATACATGTTCTACATATATTTACAAAGATACACTTCTTAATGCAACCGCTGTATTACATTTATTTTTAACGTTACAGACATCGTTCACTGGGCTATACTATGAGTCCGTGCTCAGATATTAGCAGTATGTCTCCTCTACGTTTGGAGTCCACAGAAACCCGAAATAACCACATAAATTTTCCCTTACCTTTGATGTTCTTCCATCAGAAGATGTAGAAGGAGTCATACTTACCCAATACATCGTTTGGTTTCACGTTGTGTGTCCCTGTATTAGCATATGCTAACAGCTTCAGTTGAAATGCGTCAAAAATGACTTCTGGTCCAGCACTCTTGCGCATCAAAACTTCCAATTTACATATTATATGTCGATTAAACTGGTCAAACGATGTGCAAAATCGAGCTTTATGATGTTTTTAGCATGTAGAACAAAGAGCAATGCTAACAGACAATCCGGCTTCAAATGCTGCATCATGGAAAAAGACGTACTCCAAATCAGCCGCGCGCAATAGAGTGCATGATTTTCAAACGGACACGAGCAATTTCACCCGCCAAACGTGCAGGGCTCGTGGGATTCTCACAACGAACGTGCCATTTGAAAGCTGACATCGCGCTGAAGACATAGAAACTGTTCCTGGATCGGTAGCTGCCTGGGAAGGGTGGGGGCCATGACGTCAAAGTTGACCCAACTTTTCTCTTGACAAGAGAGAGTTTGGGAGAAAGGCTGCCCTGAGAGTTCTGCTTTACATACAGACATAATTTAAACGGTTTTAGAAACTTTAGAGTGTTTTCTATTCAATAATAATTTTTATATGCATATATTAGCAATTTTGGGAAAAAATATTTTCAGTTTACTATGGGTACGCACTTTCTCCAACAGGGGCAGTATAGAGGGGGAGCTCTAAGAGGATATCGGAGCTCAGAGGCATGATTCAAAATTGCTAAGCAGTGTACTTAAAAGCAGTGTGCTGATGCCTGTATCACTTTGTCAGCAGCATATGATCAATGACATCCGAAGGTTTTGTTTCATTGAACGACAACCTGATTGGTTTGGTAGAAGACAAAAAGGATACGCTGCGCACGTGCTAAGGAGTGTGGGATGTCAATTTGGCTAGTCTAAATTATTTTGACCAGCAGGCACCACTAGTGTACACTGAGTTAATCTCTGTAGGGTATGTGGGACGCTAGCGTCCCACCTGGCCAACATCCAGTGAGATTGCAGAGCGCCAAATTCAAATACAGAAATACTCATTATAAAAATTCAGAAAACAAAACATATTTTACATATGTTTAAAGATTAAATTCTGGTGAATCCAACCACGGTGTCAGATTTCAAAAATGCTTTACCGCGAAAGCATACCTTACGATTATTTGAGACCATAGCCCAGCAGACAAATCATTAAACGGTAACCAGACAAGTAGAAGAGTTACACAAGTCAGAAATAGAGATAAAATTAATCACTTACCTTTGATGATCTTCATATGGTGGCACTCAGAAGACTCCCATTTACTCAATGAATGTTTATTTTGTATGATAAAGTCTCTTTATATCCAAAAACCTCAGTGTTGTTCGCGTGTTTTCTTCAGTAATCCACAGGCTCAAACGCAGTCAAAACAGGCAGACAAAAAAAAAAAGATTGTATCCGTAAAGTTCATAGAAACATGTCAAACGATGTTTGTATTAAATCCTCAGGTTGTTTTTAGCCTAAATTATCTATTATTTTTCAACTGGACAATTACGTCATCAATATAAAAGGTCAACAAGAAAGGCACTCTCTCGGGATTGTGCATGAAAAAGCTCTGTGACACGGTAGGGTCCACTCATTCAGACTGGTCTTACTCTCTCATTTATCAGAATACAAGCCTGAAACTATTTGTAAAGACTGTTGACATCTAGTGGAAGGCACAGGAACTGAAATCTGAGTCCTAAGTCAATGGATACTGTAATGGCATTGAATAGAAAACTAGAAAAACAAAACAAAACTTCCTGAATGTATTTCTCTCAGGTTTTCGCCTGCCAAATCAGTTCAGTTATACTCACAGACACTCCTTTAACAGTTTTGGAAACCTTAGAGTATTTTCTATCCAACTGTACCAGTTCTATGCATGTCATATCTTCCGGGCCTGAGTAGCAGGCTGTTTAATTTGGGCATGCTTTTCATCCAAAATTCAGAATGCTGCTCCCGAATGCTGCTCACAGATTACTGCACCTGTACATAGCCGTTCTTGTAATTTAGCCCAAACAATTACCTCTCCCCCTACTGTATTTATTTATTTATTTTGCTCCTTTGTACCCCATTATTTCTATCTTTCACTGCAAATCTACCATTCCAGTGTTTTACTTGCTATATTGTATTTACTTTGCCACCATGGCCTTTTTTTTGCCTTTACCTCCCTTATCTCACCTCATTTGCTCACATTGTATATAAACTTATTTTTCTACTGTATTATTGACTGACTGTATGTTTGTTTTACTCCATGTGTAACTCTGTTGTTGTATGTGTCGAACTGCTTTGCTTTATCTTGGCCAGGTCGCAATTGTCAAAATACATGAATTCTTATTAACCTGTTTCAAAAACATGAATTGTAGTTCAGGTCAGTGAAATATAAATGACTAAATTGGTATTACAACTATTGAAATACCTATATCAACAATAGCTGCCTGTGCTGTAAATCTGCAGCAGTTTACTAATCACTGTGCTTCTAGTAGTGCACTGTAAATTCTAGAAATACACCATGTTGCTGTGGTCAGGTGGTCCAGTAATATATTGTACATTTGTGTTTCAGTAAAGGTCCTGTAAATCTACAGTAATGTACTACTTCTGTGCTGTCAGTAATTTACTGTACATTTACAGTAATCTACTGGCTACTCTACAGCCAGTAATTTACTGTAAAAAATACAATATGTTTTTTACAGTGTATAAAATGCCTCATTATATTATAACTGTACTCCATTGATACCAACCAATTTGTTTTCTCAGTTAATGATAACAAAAACATAATGCAAGGTACATTTATGTAACAATTACTATTAAATAAACAAAAGCAGCATGTTGAAAAAACTATTGGAATTGTTGAATTTAACCCTACGGAAAAAGCTAAGAACATTCTTATGGGTAAAGGTAATATTTATATACACTATATATACAAAAGTATGTGGACACAAATTAGTGGATTTGGCTATTTCAACCACACCCGTTGCTGACAGGTGTATAAAATAGAGCACACAGCCACGCAATGTCCAAATACATACATTGGCAGTAGAATGGCCTTACTGAAGAGCTCAGTGACTTTGAACGTAGCACCGTCATAGGATGCCACCTTTCCAACAAGTCAGTTCATCAAATTTAGAGCTGCCCCGGTCAACTGTAAGGGCTGTTATTGTGAAGTGTAAACATCTAGCAGTAACAATGGATCAGCCGTGAAGTGGTAGGCCACACAAACTCACAGAACGGGACTGCTGAGTGCTGAAGTGAATAGCACGTAAAAATCATCTGTCCTTGATGCAACACTCACTAACGAGTTCCAAACTGCCTATGGAAGCAACGTCAGCACAATAACTATTAATCTGGAGCTTTATGAAATGGGTTTCCATGGCCAAGCAGCTGCACACAAGCCTAAGTTCCCCATGCGCAATGCCAAGCTTTGGCTGGAGGGGTGTAAAGCTCGATGCCATTGGACTCTTGAGGAGTGGAAACGCGTTCTCTGGAGTGAGGAATCACGCTTCACCATCTGGCAGTCCGATGGACGAATCTGGGTTTGGCGGATGCCCCAATGCATAGTACCAACTGTAAAGTTTGGTGGGAGGAGGAATAATGGTCTCTTTTTTTTCATGGTCCAGGCAAGACCCCTTAGTTCCAGTGATGGGAAATCTTAACACTAAGGCATACAATTGAATTCTAGATGATTCTGAACCACATTAATTCAATATTGCCCACTGTAATGAGATCAAGCTTATATTTTATTTTGCTACATGCACACGCACAAACACACACACTATTGTATTCAGTCATGGCAACATGACTGAATACAAACAGTGCAGCTATTCCCTCCGCAAGGCTATTAAACAAGCTAAGCGTCAGTACAGAGACAAAGTGGAATCTCAATTCAATGGCTCAGACACAAGAGGCATGTGGCAGGGTCTACAGTCAATCACGGACTACAAGATGAAATCCAGCCCAGTCACGGACCAGGATGTCTTGCTCCCAGGCAGACTAAATAACTTTTTTGCCCGCTTTGAGGACAATACAGTGCCACTGACACGGCCTGCAACGGAAACATGCGGTCTCTCCTTCACTGCAGCCGAGGTGAGTAAGACATTTAAACGTGTTAACCTTCGCAAGGCTGCAGGCCCAGACGGCATCCCCAGCCGCGCCCTCAGAGCATGCGCAGACCAGCTGGCCGGTGTGTTTACGGACATATTCAATCAATCCCTATACCAGTCTGCTGTTCCCACATGCTTCAAGAGGGCCACCATTGTTCCTGTTCCCAAGAAAGCTAAGGTAACTGAGCTAAACGACTACCGCCCCGTAGCACTCACTTCCGTCATCATGAAGTGCTTTGAGAGACTAGTCAAGGACCATATCACCTCCACCCTACCTGACACCCTAGACCCACTCCAATTTGCTTACCGCCCAAATAGGTCCACAGACGATGCAATGTCAACCACACTGCACACTGCCCTAACCCACCTGGACAAGATGCATACCTATGTGAGAATGCTGTTCATCGACTACAGCTCGGCATTCAACACCATAGTACCCTCCAAGCTCGTCATCAAGCTCGAGACCCTGGGTCTCGACCCCGCCCTGTGCAACTGGGTACTGGACTTCCTGACGGGCCGCCCCCAGGTGGTGAGGGTAGGCAACAACATCTCCTCCCCGCTGATCCTCAACACGGGGGCCCCGCAAGGGTAAGTTCTGAGCCCTCTTCTGTACTCCCTGTTCACCCACGACTGCGTGGCCACGCACGCCTCCAACTCAATCATCAAGTTTGCGGACGACACAACAGTGGTAGGCTTGATTACCAACAACGACGAGACGGCCTACAGGGAGAAGGTGAGGGCCCTCGGAGTGTGGTGTCAGGAAAATAACCTCACACTCAATGTCAACAAAACTAAGGAGATGATTGTGGACTTCAGGAAACAGCAGAGGGAACACCCCCCTATCCACATCGATGGAACAGTAGTGGAGAGGGTAGCTAGATTTAAGTTCCTCGGCATACACATCACAGACAAACTGAATTGGTCCACTCACACTGACAGCGTCGTGAAGAAGGCGCAGCAGCGCCTATTCAACCTCAGGAGGCTGAAGAAATTTGGCTTGTCACCAAAAGCACTCACAAACTTCTACAGATGCACAATCGAGAGCATCCTGGCGGGCTGTATCACCGCCTGGTACGGCAACTGCTCCGCCCTCAACCGTAAGGCTCTCCAGAGGACTGCACAACGCATCACCGGGGGCAAACTACCTGCCCTCCAGGACACCTACACCACCCGTTGTTACAGGAAGGCCATAAAGATCATCAAGGACATCAACCACCCGAACCACTGCCTGTTCACCCCGCTATCATCCAGAAGGCGAGGTCAGTACAGGTGCATCAAAGCTGGGACCGAGAGACTGAAAAACAGCTTCTATCTCAAGGCCATCAGACTGTTAAACAGCCACCACTAACATTGAGTGGCTGCTGCCAACACACTGTCATTGACACTGACCCAACTCCAGCCATTTTAATAATGGGAATTGATGGGAAATGATGTAAATATATCACTAGCCACTTTAAACAATGCTACCTTATATAATGTTACTTACCCTACATTATTCATCTCATATGCATATGTATATACTGTACTCTACATCATCGACTGCATCCTTATGTAACACATGTATCACTAGCCACTTTAACTATGCCAATTTGTTTACTTTGTCTACACACTCATCTCATATGTATATACTGTACTCGATACCATCTACTGTATGCTGCTCTGTACCATCACTCATTCATATATCCTTATGTACATGTTCCTTATCCCCTTACACTGTGTATAAGACAGTCGTTTTGGAATTGTTAGTTAGATTACTTGTTGGTTATCACTGCATTGTCGGAACTAGAAGCACAAGCATTTCGCTACACTCGCATTTAACATCTGCTAACCATGTGTATGTGACAAATACATTTGATTTGATTTGATTTGATTTGACACACTATATTTTGTCACCTGTCCATCAGGCAGCAGATCTATAAAGAGACTATATACAGGGGGTACCGATACAGAGTCAATGTGGAGGCTATATACAGGGGGTACCGATACAGAGTCATGTGGAGACTATATAAAGGGGGTACCGATACAGAGTCAATGTGGAGACTATATACAGGGGGTACCGGTACAGAGTCAATGTGGAGGCTATATACAGGGGGTACCGATACAGAGTCAATGTGGAGACTATATACAGGGGGTACCGATACAGAGTCAATGTGCGGGGGCTCAGGTTAGTCGAGGGAATTGAGGAACTATGTACATGTAGGGAGAGTTAAAGTGACTATACAGAGATAATAAACATAGAGTAGCAGCAGCATAACGGGTGGCGGGGGGGAACAATGCAAATAGCCTGGGTAGCCATTTGATTAGCTGTTAAGGAGTCTTATGGCTTGGGGGTAGAAGATGTTAAGAAGCCTTTTGAGCCTACACTTGACACTCCGGTACCGCTTTCCATGCAGAACCAAAGAGAAAAGTCTATGACTAGGATGGCTGGAGTCTTTGACAGTCTTTAGGGCACCTCCTGGTAAAAATGTCCTGGACGGCAGGAAGCTTGGCCCCAGTGATGTACTGGGCCGTGCACATTACCTTCTAGTGTCTTGTGTCCGAGCAGTTGCCATACCAGGCAGTGATGCAACCAGTCAGGATGCACTTGATGGTACAGCTGTAGAACATTTTGAGGATCTGAGGACCCATGCTAAATCTTTTCAGTCTCATGAGAAGGAATAGGCTTTGGCGTGCCCTCTTCAAGACTGTCTTGGTGTGTTTGGACCATGATAGTTTGTTGATGCGTACACCAAGGAACTTGAAGCTCTCAACCTGCTCCACTACAGCCCTGCCGATGAGAATGGGGGTGTGCTCAGTCCTCCTTTTCTTGTGGTCCACAATCAACTCTTTTGTCTTGATCACGTTGAGGGAGAAGTTGTTATCCTAGCACCACACTATAGGCTGTCTCATCGTTGTTGGTGATCAGACCTACCAATGTTGTGTCGTCGGCAAACTTAATGATGTTTTTGGAGTCGTGCCTGGCCATGCAATCATGAGTGAACAGGGAGTACAGGAGGGGACTGAGCACGCACCCCTGAGGGGCCCCTGGTTGTGGATCAGCTTGGCAGATGTGTTGCCACCTACCCTTGCCACCTGGGGGCGACCTGTCAGGATATCCAGGATCCAGTTGCAGAGGGAGGTGTTTAGTCCCAGGGTCCTTAGCTTAGTGATGAATTTTGAGGGCACTATTGTGATAAGTGCTGAGCTGTAGTCAATGAATAACATTCTCACGTAGTTGTTCCTTTTGTACAGGTGGGAAAGGGTTGTGTGGAGTACAATAGAGTTTGCATCATCTGTGGATCTGTTGGGGTGGTATGTAAATTGGAGTGGGTCTAGGGTTTCTGGGATAAGGGTGTTGATGTGAGCCATGATCAGCCTTTCAAAGCAATTCAAGGCTGCGGACATGAGTGCTATGGGTCGGTTGTCATTTAGGCAGGTTACCTTAGTGTACTTTGGCACAGAGACTATGGTGGTCTGCTTGAAACATGTTGGTTTTACAGACTCAGTCAAGAATAGGTTGAAAATGTCAGTGAAGACACTTGCCAGTTGGTCAGCGCATGCTCGGAGTACACGTCCTGGTAATCCGTCTGGGCCTGCGGCCTTGTGAAAGTTGACCTGTTTAACCTCTTAGGCCGACCCACACCGCATTCGGTCGCGTAATCATAGCCTCAAGCTCATTACCATAACGCAACGTTAGCGATTTCTAAAAATCGCAAATTAAATGAAATAAATATGCCTGCTCTCAAGCTTATCCTTTTCTTAACAATCCTGTCGTCTCAGATTTTCAAAATATGCTTTAGAACCAGAGAAAATCAATCATTTGTGTAAGAGTGGTGATAGCTAGCTTAGCATTTAGCGTTAGCATTTAGCACGCAACATATTCACAAAAACCAGCAAAGGGATCAAATAAAATAATTTACCTTTGAAGAACTTCAGATGTTTCAATGAGGAGACTCTCAGTTACATAGCAGATGTCCAGTTTTTCCTGAAAGATGCTTGTGTAGGACACAACGTTCCGTTTTGTTACTATGCATTTGGCTACCGAAACTAACCGAAAATTCAGTCACCTACACGTCGAACTTTTTTCCGAATTAACTCCATAATATCGACTGAAACATGGAAAACGTTGTTTGAATCAATCCTCAAGGTGTTTTGTCATATATCTCTTCATTGAAATGCCATTCCTGGAAGCCTGCATTGTTCTCAGATTCGGATGGAAAAATACTGGTAGGTGACTTTTGCGCACCAATTTCCACACAGACACCGTGCGGGACCCCTGGTAAATGTAGTCTCTTATGGTCAATCTTCCAATGATATGCCTACAAATACGTCACAATGCTGCAGACACCTTGGGGAAACGATAGAAAGTGTCCGTTCATTCCTGTCGCATTCAGAGCCATATAAGGCGATCATGGAAAACGTGCCATCAGAAATCCTGTTGATTTCCTGGTCGCTCAAACATCTTGGTTTTGCCTGTAGCTTTTGTTCTAAGGCACTCACAGTGAAAATCTTTGCAGTTCTGGAAACGTCAGAGTGTCTTCTTTCCAAAACTATCAATTCCAAGCATAGTCGAGCATCTTTTCGTGACAAAATATTGCGCTAAAAACTGCCCCTAGAGTCTTAAGAGGTTAAAGGTCTTACTCACATAAGCTATGGAGAGTGTGATAACACAGTCGTCCAGAACAGCTGATGTTCTCATGCATGCTTCAGAGTTGCTTGCCTTGAAGTGAGCATAGAAGTAATTTAGCTTGTCTGGTAGGCTCACGTCACTGGGCAGCTCGTGGCTGTGCTTCCCTTCGTAGTCTGTAATAGTTTGCAAGCCCTGACAGATATATCCGACGAGCATCAGAGCCGGTGTAGTACGATTCAATCTTAGTCCTGTATTGACGCTTTGCCTGTTTGATGGTTCGAGGCCATAGCGCGATTTCTTATAATCGTCCAGTTTAGAGTCCCTCTCCTTGAAAGTGTCAAAGGAATAAGCGTTACACCGATCCCTGAACTCTGGAGCGGGATTGATTTGGAGGTGGAGGGTCCATCATGGTCTGGGGTGGTGTGTCACAGCATCATCGGACTGAGCTTGTTGTCATTGCAGGCAATCTCAACGCTGTGCGTTACAGGGAAGACTTCCTCCTCCCTCATGTGGTACCCTTCCTGCAGGCTCATCCTGACATGACCATCCAGAATGACACTGCCACCAGCCATACTGCTCGTTCTGTGCGTGATTTCCTCCAAGACAGGAATGTCAGTGTTCTGCCATGGCCAGTGAAGAGCCCGGGTCTCAATCCCATTGAGCACGTCTGGAACCTGTTGGGTCAGAGGGTGAAGGCTAGAGCCGTTCCCCCCAGAAATGTCAGGGATCTTGCAGGTGCCCTGGTGGAGAGTGGGGTAACATCTCACAGCAATAACTGGCAAATCTGATGCAGTCCCAGAGGAGGAGTTGCACTGAAGTACTTAACCACTTGCTCCTACCTGGCACGCAGGCGTCCCATCTAGAGCTCTGGAAATGCAAATGCACTACGCTAAATGCTAATAGTATTAGTTAAAACTCAAACGTTAATTAAAATACACATGCAGGGTATTGAATTAAAGCTACACTCGTTGTGAATCCAGGCAACAAGTCAGATTTTTAAAATGCTTTTCGGTGAAAGCATGAGAAGCTATTATCTGATAGCATGTAACACCACAAAAGACCCGCAGGGGACGTAAACAAAATAATTAGCATATTCGGCGCTACACAAACCGCACAATAAAATATAAAACATTCATTACCTTTGACCATCTTCTTTGTTGGCACTCCTAGATGTCCCATAATCACTATTGGGTCTTTTTTTCGATTAAATCGGTCCATATATAGCCTAGATATCGTTCTATGTAGACTGTATGATAAACGAAAAAAAAGAGCGTTTCATAACGTAACGTCATGTTTTAAAATTCAAAAAGTCGACGATAAACTTTCACAAAACACTTCGAAATACTTTTGTAATGCAACTTTAGGTATTAGTACACGTTAATAAGCGATAAAATTCATCAGGAGGCGGTGTAACTTCTATAGGTGTCGTCTGGAAAAAAACATGGCCAAGAGAGCTCGACCAAAACATCCGGTCGGAGAACGGAGGGAAGGAGTTCCCTTGAACCGGTTAGATCAAGAATCAATTGCGAATCAAATGACAAGACTCTAGACAACGTGTGGTAGCTGTAGGCGCTGAAACCTCGGTCTCATGTGATTCGGTTCACTTTGAACAATTCCTGGAAGTAAGCGCAAGGATATTTATTTCCATTTTCAGTGATCAGGTTTTCCTGCGCTATTCGATGAAACTCACGCTCTGTTAAAGTCACAGCCGTGATTTAACCAGTTTTAGAAACGTCAGAGTGTTTGCTATCCACACATACTAATCCTATGCATATACTATATTCCTGGCATGAGTAGCAGGGCGCTGAAATGTTGCGCGATTTTTAACAGAATGTTCGAAAAAGTAGAGGGTCGACTTAACAGGTTAATGCAGCTGGTGGCCACACCAGATGCTGACTGTTACTTTTGATTTTGACCCCCTCCCCTTTGTTCAGGGACACATTATTCAATGTTTGTTAGTCACATGTCTGTGGAACTTGTTCAGTTTATGTCTGTTGTTGAATCTAATGTTCAAACAAATATTTACATGTTAAGTTTTCTGAAAATAAACGCAGTTGAAAGGACGTTTTTTGTTGTTGCTGAGATTATATGACAACAATGAGCACAAGGCTGAACATGGTTATATGGTCAATAGGCTACAGTAGTTGTGGCTCCGGCTGAAGCTCTTGCAGCCCACACTGCAACATCAGAACCTGATGAACAGAAGGTTGGCTTAATATTGTGTAGTTGTGGCTGTAGGTATACATTCATTCATCCTGCCCAGATACAGGCAACAGCACCATAAGGTAGACTGAGGCTCCACATGAATCTTGTAGGCTAGTGAGGGAGGGAACAGTCAGTAAACAGCCCAGCCCTGGAGCACAGAGACAAGCCCATACTGGTCTGACCAAGTTAGTCAGTGGGAGTCAGGACACATTCTTGGGCACATCTGTTAAAGTACTCCCACCAGGGGACTGCGCAGGGAGTGCTTCTCGGCCTGAGGGCTGCTCCCAGGGAACCACTTCCTCCTCTTCTGGATGCTGCTGGTTGCTGCCTCCACTTCACACACTGTAGGCTAAACAGATGTAAATAAACACAACGATGTTACGGAGTGTGTTCCAAATTAACGAGGTAGTTTGAAACTACCAGTTGTATGTTTGACACATAAATAAGGTTTTAAAAATTGTTCCGTTTTTAACACATATTTTTCTGTCAGACTGTGTAAGTCACTAATTACATGTTTACAGCATAATCACTAAGTGCCTAGCTACAAAAGTGCTTAAGACCAACCCTGTCTCATATTAAGGATGGTGCACAGCGATGCGGTTCAGCGATGCAGTTCAGAGCTGCACTGACCTGTGTGTTGACTTGTGTGTTGACTTGACAACAGCATCAGAGTTTTGAATGACCCTCCCCCCACCATTTTGTTCCATGCTGGCTGAAGATCTAGCTAGCCAGTAACTAGTTAACACCAGACACAGATGAAGACCTAGCTAGCCAGTAACTAGTTAACACCAGACACAGATGAAGATCTAGCTAGCCAGTAACTAGTTAACACCAGACACAGATGAAAGGGGAAACATATAAGTATCTTTGCCATAGTTGAATATGATCAACTTTAAATTATATTTGCTGACACCCTACAGTCAAATTTTGGCAGGAGTAGAGTACCTATCTAGCTGTATAAAAAAAGCCCCTCCGCAAACGCGCCTTCTCTGATCTTGGCTACAATGCAAAACTTGTTTAAATTAGGTAGGAGAATATCATGTTACCAGTGGTGTATTATCATTGATGTATTAATAATTCTGCCTTCTGAGTCCAAGTGTTTGACACAGGGAGGGGACCAGTATTTTTATGATCGAACATGATCAATGTAGAACCAACAGTCATTTTCAAACTTTGATCAGGTTCCATCAAAATATCCTCCAATTTCATGAAAAAACTGATTTTTACTGTTCATGACCTTTAACACTTTTCTGTTTCACACACTATAGCTACTTCTCACATATCATAGCTACTTGTTTGGTTGAAAAAGAGCATCAGAAACCCACTTATGGTTGACATTTACCCTTGATTAGCAGCGCTGTGACGTGTGAAGTGGCGGCGCCAATCTGTGTAGAGGGGACTTGCACCTGTCAATAATAATCACACTTAGATCCAGACCTTGAGGCCCTGCTGTAAAACACTCAAGTGACCTGCCGACCTCGCTACAGAACAGATCTGTCAGAGAGAACTTAAACATCCAATGGAACTCTTTTTTGTGCATAGCATGGTTTTTGGCTCTTTGCTAAATGGAAACAATGCTGTCTAATCCGCCACACAAACATCTCATACATACGGAATCAAAACGTGCATGCACTGCAATCAGCTCACACGTATCACACAGACATGAAGATTCTGGTTAGAAGTTATATCCTGTTATATTGAACAAAAATGTAAAGTGTTGCTTGCATGTTTCATGAGCGGAAATAAAAGATCCCAGTACTTTTCCATACAGACACAAAACTATTTTTTAAACTATTTTTTGGGCACAAAGTTGTTTACATCCCTGTTAGTGAGGCATTTCTTTTTTGACAAGATAATACATCTACCTGACAGGTGTGGCATATCAAGAAACTGATTAAACAGCATGATCATTACCTTGACCTAGGGACAATAAAAGGCCACTCTGAAATGTGCAGTTTTATCACACATCACAATGTCACAGATGTCTTAAGTTTTGAGGGAGCGTGCAATTGGCATGCTGACTGCATTAATGTCCACCAGAGCTGTTGCCGGAGAATTTAATGTTATTTTTCTACCATAGGCCACCTTCAACTTCTTTTAAAAAATGTGGCAGTGCATCTAACCAGCCTCACAACCGCGTGTAACCACACCAGCCGGGGCCCTCCCCTTTCGCCTACTTCAGCTGCTGGATCGTCTGAGACCAGCCACCCGAAAAGTTGATGAAACTGTGGGTTTGCACAACAAAAAAAATTCTGCAAAAACTGTCAGAAACCACCTCAGGGAAGCTCATCTGCGTGCTGGTCGTCCTCTCTAGAACCTTGACCCGACTGCAGTTCGGCGTCGTAACTGACTTCAGAGGGCAAATGCTCACCTTTGCTTGCCACTAGCAAGCTGGAGATGTGTGCTCTTCATTGATGAATGCCAGTTTCAACTGTACCAGGCAGATTGCAGACAGCGTGTACAGCGTCATGTGGGCAAGCGGTTTTCTGATATCAAAGTTGTGTTTCAGCATTATAATGCATGGCCCCATGTTGCAAGGTTCTATCTGTACACAATTCCTGGATGATGAAAATTTGCCAGTTCTTCCATGGCCTGCATACTCACCAGACATGTCACCCATTGAGCATGTTTGGGATGCTCTGAAACAATGTTTACAACAGTGTTTTCCAGTTTCTGCCAATATCCATTAACTTCGCACAGTTATTGAAGAGTGGGACAAAATTCCACAGACCACAATCAACAGCCTGATCAATTCTATACAAAGGAGATGTGTCACGCTGAAATCCATAGATTCGGGCCTAATTAATGTATTTCACTTGACTGATTTCCTTTTATGCCTAGTTAAATAAAGGTCAAAGCAATCCTTTTATACCAAGGCTATAATTGAACACATTTGCCGCTAGAAATGTGTAAATTTGCAAGTAGGAATGTGTTCAATATCCACTGAATTAGCTAGCAAGTTTACTAGACGGCTACAGTAGTTGCCTTGGTAACCAAACAAATAGACGTGCTAGCTAACCTAACCATCAGTCCTAGCTAGCTATTATGAAAATCAAATTCAACAACGCCAATAATGTTTTCATTTCGACTTGTGCTTTCAGAAGCAGCTCAAACATAGAACAGCGGCTGATTAGGGGTGTGGTATAGGTTTGGCTGCCTGAGGCGATTCTCAATTAGAGTCAGGTGCTTATCGTTGTCTCTGATTGGGAACCGTATTTAGGCAGCCTGAGTTCGCATTGTATTTCGTGGGTGTTTGTTCCTGTCTCTGTGTTGTAGTCACCAGATAGGCTGTAATTAGTTTCACGTTCCGTTCTGTTGTTTATGTATTTAGTTTCAGTTATTTCATGTACCGCGTTCTTTCATTAAAGTCATGAGTAACCTACACGCTGCATTTCGGTCCGACTCTCTTCTTACAACAGACGAACGCCGTTACAGATAGAATGATTATAGATTTTTGTTATTGTATAAGGATATACTTTCCCATGCTTTAAATGAAATTGAAACAGGAAATTACTTGATTTGATTTGACTCCACCAAGGTAACATACATAAGGTTCAATATGTGTATTATTACATTTTCAATGCACCACATCAAAATAAATCAAAAATAATAAACCCCAAAGAGTCATGAACAATCCATGTCCAAATTATTTCGAGCTTGCTTACCCCGTTGGTGCGTGCCGGAGCTAAAAAAAAATGACACACATAAAGTCCCGAAGCACCCCACCATTGTGGTTACTCACTACTCCTAGATATTCCCTCAGTGAAGTATGGCAGTTCCGTGCAGGTTTCCTCCCAAGATTCACAGAAAGCACAGCTATCAATGCAGACAGTACTCTTTAGTAGTAACCGATATCCCATGGTAACATGAACTCGTTAATCTTCCCCAAGCAATTATCTCTTGGTGTGGCCCGATGCTCGGCTAACCTCAAGGCTGTCAAATACCTCCACGATTAGACAGTAGCTTGTCTTAACTAAGTCTTTCTTAACAAAATTATAACATAAAATCGGTATTTCCCATCAAAACTCGGTAGGTATGGGTTTTGTTCTATTTTTATTTTCTTCTTTAAAACCTCTTAGAGCTCCCCCCCCTACTTTGTGCAATTACAGCCTGAAGACATACTCAAATCTAACAGCCTGTAGCTCAGGCACAGAACCAAGGATATGCATATTCTTGGTACCATTTGAAAGAAAACACTCTGAAGTTTGTGGAAATGTGAATTGAATGTAGGTGAATATAACACAATAGATCTGGTTTAGATAAAACAATGAAAAAAATCATCAATCCAAAAAAGTAGAGAAAAAAAGACAAAAAAAATGGGGGAAAAAATGTATTGATTAAAAAATATATGAAAAAAAAACATATATATATATATATATATATATAAATTTACAAAATAACATGGGTAACTATTTACACACTTTCAATATTTGGAAGACTCTCAGTCCTCTATCAAATCAAATCTATTTATATAGCCCCAGCCTAAAACCCCAAACAGCAAGCAATGCAGGTGTAGAAGCACGGTGGCTAGGAAAAACTCTCTAGAAAGGCAAAAACCTAGGAAGAAACCTAGAGAGGAACCAGGCTATGAGGGTTGGCCAGTCCTCTTCTGGCTGTGCAGGGTGGAGATCACAGTGGTTGTATAGGGTGCAACAGGACAGCACCTCAAGAGTAAAAATGAACAGTTTAGGGTTCCATAGCCGCAGGCAGAACAGTTGAAACTGGAACAGCGACAAGGCCAGGTGGACTGGGGACAGCAAGGAGTCATCATGCCAGGTAGTCCTGACGCATGGTCCTAGGGCTCAGGTCCTCCTCCTCCGAGAGAGAGAATTAGAGAGAGCATACTTAAATTCACACAGGACGCCAGATAAGACTCAGTGTCACTGTGAAAGAAAATGTTCAGTTTCACATATGAGCCCTGTATCAACAGGTATAATAAACAGATATATATAGAGAGAGTACAGGGAACATAAGGTTGAATACATTATTATGACCTGCTAGATCTACTGTCTCTTTTATATTATGACATTTCAGCTAGATCTACTGTCTCTATTATATTATGACAGACCATCTAGATCTACTGTCTTTCTTATATTACAACAGTATCTACTGTCTCCATTTCACTTTGGTCATTGTTGTGGGCCTGCCCTCCCATCAACAGCCTCAAATAGGCTATTTCATGTGGGTTGGGGTGGGGCGGCAGACACACACATCTCACATTTCATGACATTCCATGCTTATATATTGCTTCTAAAATTTCCCAAAAAATCACAAATAATATTTTATATTATTATTTTCAAACAAGGGCATTAGCATGATAAGAACTTACCAGTCCAAAACGATGTCCTCTCCCATTCAAAAAATATTCCTCCACAATCGCTAAATAATTCATCCTACAACAATCTCTGTCTCACCTTCCCAATCAATTTATTCTACAATTGTGTGTACATCTGTGTATCTAGACTTAGATTTAGCTTTGCCTGACTTAGTTGCCATAATGATCGATATATAAACAGCTAAATCGGTATGAAACTTCAATAGCGAATGACTCACTTTACGCTGGAGCTTCCTACATGGGTTAGTCTTGCAACACATAAACATGGCCTATTGCCCTTTAGCTCAGCTCATTGGCTATCTACCCAGCTAGATTTCAAGATGATCAGTGGTCATTGGGTTAAAAGACAGTCAATCAACAAAACAGTGGGGAAATCATTGGTGCACAATGATGTCATGACTTGTCTTCAAATCGGTTTCTTTCAATCAATACGTCCTGCGAAATGGCCCATCTCTTTTGATTGTGTTACAAACAAACCAGTTGATTGCAGTGAAACCAAACATGACTGGAAAAGTCACGTTCTGTGTGGGTTATTTACCTGGAAAGTGTCGTCGAATATGGAATGAGACGGAATTCACGACACAAGCGGTTCACAAAAAGTTTCTTGTTAGGCTATAAAAACGGATTTTATCAAACAAAAGATCATTCATTGTGTAACAATGAGCATTGGAATTGCAAACAGACGAAGATCGTCAAAGGTAAACTATTTATTTTAATGCAGTTTGTGAATATGTTACGCCTGTGCTGGTTAAAATGTTTGTTTTTTATGGGGCTCTATGCTCAGATAATCGCATCCTATTCTTTCGCAGTAAATCATTTTTTAAATCTGACAACGCAGTTGGATTAGCAAGATTCTAGGCTTTCAATACATGTGAGACACTTGTATTTTCATTAATGTTTAATATGACTATTTATGTAGCGATCACCGTATGTCGTGGAATTTCAGCCCGCTAGCGGGTTCCGTGCGCAGAGGGGTTAATCATTTATTATAATCCGATGTCCATCCTTTTCTCAACGTCTCTCTCCATCTCTTTTTTCCCCAGTCCAGCCGTTAACCCGGTCAACTCCAATTGGACAAAACTTAAACTTAAAAGTAAACCAACCTATTCACGAATACGTTAAATAAATGCATTAACCACATTACAATTCGGGAGCAATTCAATCACGTTTTAAATCTAATACCAATTAATTATAACTAATAGACTCAATACTTGGTTCTAACAAGAATAAACTCAATACTTAGTTCTAACAAGGGTATTACATGTAATATTGGTGGGAAAAACCTATGCATGTCAATTGTGGGGGTGCCTATGTTGCTGGGGATCAGAAGTAGCTGGTCTGTGAGAGAGGTTGAGGGTCAAAGTAGAACAGAAGGTGTTGTTTGCTGAGGCTGTGAAGAGCATAGTGGATGATGGGTCAAGGGTGAGTTGGAGACCTAGGCCAATATAGTGTCATACGAATTTGTGCTTCAGAAAAGTTGGCTTCTTAACATTCATTGCCATGGTTATCAACTGTACCGCAGAAATGGAACAGTAAGTTACAGAAAATAGATGTTGTGTTGGCAGCTGCAAAGAAGTACTTGGGTGTACGAGGTTTAACTGCAGAATAGTTACAAGGTGTGTTGAATGAAAGACTCATGTCCTCCCAGGCCATCGGCCTGGTGTGAGATCAGTTAGGGTCAAAGTAGTGGAACGGGGTGATGATTTTTATTTTAATGAAAAAGTGGTATATATATGTAGGGTTAGTTGGTGGTATATAGGTTGAAGGTTAGTTGGTGGTGCAATTTAAAAAAAAGTTTGTATCAAAATATAACGTGATTGACCACATACTCCCGCACAGTAAGGTGGTGGCATGCACAAACAAAATATGCGAACGCCCTGATACCAAAGAAGAAGATCACTACAATTCACTCGAAAAACCTTATTTGAATAAGGTTTTACACTAAGTAGTGTGTTAATTTAACACTGGTTCCAGTGTCTATATGGTCCCACTCTTTTATTGTTGATTAAATACTGGATAATTTTCTGTGGTACTCTACACTGCTATTCATAAGCTAGCGGGGCAATGTTTTGACAAGATTGAGCCCCCTGATAACCAAGCATAACGGATCTGCCTGGTCTATTTGTCCTTCTTCAGTGAGTGTATAATCCTACATGTCTGCTTGCCAAACATGGAGCCTGGGCTCACGCCAAGGGTAATACATGAAACACAATGTGACAGTGGGGGTAATGGAGCTAGGCCTGTTGTCTCTATGCATTCAGGCTGCATCATGTCGCCATGCAGAAGAGAAGTGGTGCTACCAATGCTGCCTCGCCGCTGCGCCACAGCATCTTACCCCCTAACATGCTGCTCTGGACAAGACCCAAATCACAGCGAGGTCAGGATGATGGAAGTTAATCTTGTGTTTTATCATGTTGACCCAGATATGATGTGACAGAAGTGGGGAAGAGGAGGGGAGGAGAGGAATGGGGGACATAGTGAGGTGAAGGATGACATCATGTGACAGAGGCACGTATTTCACCCAGGGGAATACCATTCATTGAGGCTGATAGAGATCACACCGCCTTTTAAATGAATGTGGAAGAGAAGGTGGACCTGGCTGTGTTGTCTATCCCTGTAACACACACACACCTTTAAATGGATGTGGAAGAATAGGAGGACCAGCTCATGTTGGCTATTCCTCAAACACAACACAACACCACTCCATATCAGTGTCAAAAAATTTTTTGCTTGGCTTTTCCTGCAAAAAAAGGCTACATTTAGCCTTTGTAATAGTGTCACATCTGACACCTGACTCTTTCATTACTAACATATGTCAAATGAAACCACCAAGTAAGAGTGAATAGTAATAGTAAGTAAAAGTAAGTAAAAGTGAGTATCAATATTACAATTATATTACAGTTATTATAATTATGTACGGTATATATATATATATATATATTTATTTATATACATATATATATTTATTTACAGTATATACATACACATATATATATGTCTTTGAAATGTAAACTGTTTACAATGCCTCACTGACTACACATCCACTCCTGGGAAGGATGATGAGGCTCCATATAGCCCAGCCTATCACCTCTCAACTATACTGCTACAGATCTCAGGGCTATAGCTATTTAATCTCAGGAATATATACACTCCCATTCAAAAGTTTGGGGTCACTTAGAAATGTCCTTGTTTTTGAAAGAAAAGCACATTTTTCGTCCATTAAAATGACGTCAAATTGAACAGAAATACAGTGTAGACATTGTTAATGTTGTAAATGACTATTGTAGCTGGAAACGTCTGCTTAATGGCATATCTACATAGGCGTACAGAGGTCCATTATCAGCAACCATCACTCCTGTGTTCCAATGGCATGTTGTGTTAGCTTATCCAAGTTGATCATTTTAAAAGGATATCCCTCTAGTGGTTTGGGGGCTGTGCTTTGGAAAAGTGGGTGGGGTTATATCCTGCCTGTTTGACCCTGTCCGGAGGTATCGTCGGACAGGGCCACAGTGTCTCCCGACCCTTCCCGTCTCAGCCTCCAGTATTTATGCTGCAATAGTTTATGTGTCGGGGTGTTAGGGTCAGTCTGTTATATCTGGAGTATTTTGTCCTGCCTTATCCAGTGTCCGGTGTGAATTTAAGTATGCTCTCTCTAATTCTCTCTCTTCCTCTCTCTTTCTCTTGCTCCTTCTCTCTCTCTCTCTCTTTCTCTTTATCTCTCTCTTCTCCCGGAGGACCTGAGCCCTAGGAACATGCCTCAGGATTCCCTGGCCTGATGACTCCTTGCTGTCCCCAGTCCACCTGGTCATGCTGCTGCTCCAGTTTCAACTGTTCTGCCTGCGGTTATGGAACCCTGACCTGTTCACTGGACGTGCTACCTTGTCCCGGACCTGCTGTTTTTGACTCTGTCTCTACCGCACCTGCTGTCTCTAACTCTGAATGATCGGCTATGAAAAGCCAGCTGACATTTACTCCTGAGGTGCTGATCTGTTGCACCCTCCACAACCACTGTGATTATTATTATCTGACCCTGCTGGTCATCTATGAATGTTTGAACATCTTGGCCATGTTCTGTTATAATCTCTACCCAGCACAGCCAGAAGAGGACTGGCCACCCCTCAGAGCCTGTTTCCTCCCTAGGTTTCTACCTAGGTTCTGGCCTTTCTAGGGAGTTTTTCCTAGCCACCGTGCTTCTACATCTGCAATGCTTGCTGTTTGGGGTTTTATGCTGGGTTTCTGTACAGCCCTTTGTGTCATTGGCTGATGTAAAAAGGGCTTTATGAATAAATGTGATTGATTGATTGATAATTGATCATTAGAAAACCCTTTTGCAATTACGTTAGCAGCTGAAAACTGTTGCTCTGATTAAAGAAGCAATACAATTGGCCTTCTTAGACTAGTTGAGTATCTGGGGCATCAGCATTTGTGCATTCGATTACAGGCTCAAAACGGCCAAAACGGTCTGAATCTCGTCAGTCTATTCTTGTTCTGAGAAATGAAGGCTATTCCATGTGAGAAATTGCCAAGAAACTGAAGATCTCGTACAACGCTGTGTACTACTCAGTTCACAGAGCAGCCCATACTGGCTCTAACCAGAATAGTAAGTGGGAGGCCTAAAGCACAACTGAGCAAGAGGACAAGTACATTAGAGTGTCTAGTTTGAGGAACAGACGCCTCACAAGTCATCAAGTAGCAGCTTCATTTAATAGTACCCGCAAAACACCAGTCTTAACATCAACAGTGAAGAGGCGACTCCGGGATGCTTGCCTTCTAGGCAGAGTTCCTCTGTCCAGTGTCTGTGTTCTTTTGCCGATCTTAATCTTTTATTTTTATTTGCCAGTCTGAGATATGGCTTTTTTTTGCAACAAACAAAAGATGTGCTTCTACACTACCATTCAGAAGTTTGGGGTCACTTAGAAATGTCCTTGTTTTTGAAAGAAAAGCAATTGTTTTGTCCATTAAATTAACATCAAATTAATCAAAGTACAGAGTAGACATTGTTAATGTTGTAAATTACTATTGTACCTGGAAACAGCTGATTTTTTTAATTGGAATATCTACATAGGGGCCCGGATAACGGTAGCTAGCGAGTAGCGACCATAGCATATTTGCCAGCTTTAGATAGCTAGTTAGCTAGTCAATGTTAGAAAACTAGCTAGCTAGCTAATCCAAAAAACTCAACAGATTTCATGGAAAGTCTATTCTGTAGATGGTAACTAGCTAGCTAGTTAGCATAGTTTGTAGGCCCAAACTTTTGCAGCAATCTTTCATGTGTGTATTTTGCACACTGACCATCCATCTACTTGACCCCGTTATTTTCACACTGTTACATGACGTCAGTGTCAACATGTGGGCACTTTCGAAGTTGTCATTATTTCGAGCATGTTGCGTAGATGGACAGATCTTGAGATGATGCCTTCATTCCTGGTATAAATAAATAATTGCACCAATACATCCCATCCAAAAATGAGAATGTTCCCCTACCCTTGGAAGGTTACATGGTGGAATAAGAGTTTGTCTTATGACCAAGTGCAATTATAAATAATTTTTCAACCAAGTGTAATAGGTTTACAAGTTAAACCATAGCTGTTTATTAATGTGTAAAACAAAAAAAAAGATTGTTAAGGTAATTGACCCATTGTGAAATGTATCGGTAATTGATAGAACACGTTTGTTTTAGTTTTTTTTCTATTTGGCCTGGGCATCAGACTTCATATCTTCACATATATTGTACAGTTGGGTTAATGACGTGATCGATCTTCAATTGGCTTACATTTTATTTATTTATTTTTTATATGCCATTTAGCAGATGCTTTTATCCAAAGCGACTTACAGTCATGTGTGCATACATTCTACGTATGGGTGGTCCCAGGGATCGAACCCACTACCCTGGCATTACAAACCTCATGCTCTACCAACTGAGCTACAGAAGGACCACATTTATCACGTAATTTGTGCAGGATGAAATATGGTGCATTGGGATGCCATCAGAAACTTTAACATTTGTTGTTACACCCCTGTAATTACAGAATGCAATTACCACCTGTTGTTATTACAGTGTAATTAATTACAATGGTTAATTACAATACTTGTTACGGTGCAATTCCATATGTAATTACGCTGTAATAAGGACAACATTACCAGAAATTGTTATCTACTTCACTCATATTTTACTTATTTCTGCAAAAGGGTGTAGTTCCAGTATATATCTATACCGCTTCATGGCAACAAAAAAAAGTAATAAACTACTGAAAACAAAAACAAGTTTTGAATTTAGTTCAACTACCACCAAGCTACTGCAACACGTAAAATGTAGTTAAATTACTAGTTGAACTACACGTAGTTCACTACTCCCCAACACTGTCTCCACAGCAGAGAAAGACATGGTTGAAACCAAACACTAACAAATGACTCTGAGGCCCCAGCAGTGGTGGTTACACGGAGAGCTAAGGCTCCTGGGGATTGATAGGTGGGAATGAATGCCTAGCCAAGCCTATGGTACCCCGCCAGCCCGCTATCCCTCCCTCAGGAGATAAGGGTTCGAGAGGTTGTATCCACACTCCCATCCAGCACCTACCCAGGAGATCTCTGTGCTTGGGTGAGACCACACATGCAATTTATTATCCTTTGAGGGCAGGCTTTGTGAACATGGCTCTGCTTCCTGCATGATATGAAACATTGCCATGAGACGCATGAGGTGCCCTGCTTGCTGGTGTCCTGTGATGGCAAAATAATATATATGTTTCAGAATACTTATTGTGTCATCAATTGGTGTTACAAATATCAAAAAAAGATATAGGCCTAGTATTAGTATCTTAATGTATCATATCATCTCTAGGTGTCTTGTTATAGATAATGTAACTTAAGCTTAATTAACAGAGACTGGTGTAATTGTTGAGTGGGCTGCTTGGATTGTAAAGTAGCATAATTGGCCAACATTTCAATGCAATTGATTTTTATTTTATGAATCACCCTTATACAACAGCACACTCTCTTATATGATATTATTTACCTCAGGTGCACTCAGAGAGCAATTCTCTCCGCCTATGGCCCTCCTACTCTGCTTGCCTCTCCTACTCACCTCAACATGAAAACTGCCTCAAAATACCACTCCAGAGAACATTATTTTAGCTTGGACCAGGAGCCAAAATTATTGAATCAAATGAAATCAATGGATGAGAAATTCACCAAGGGAACCAATTTAGAGTGCCTTGAGGGTCCAGCTACTGTTCAACAACAGGAAAAGAGTATGGAGGGTTGACTGCTTAACGCCCATACACTTGATGTCAGCAAATAATGGTTTCATGCTGGTTCCTCATATTTGTCCTATTATATTTTACAGATCAAAAGTTACTCCAGTAAAAAATGTATATATTATATAAAGTTTATCCAATTACACATGAAGTAATAGAGGGAGGCAAGGGATCTCAAAATAGAGCATAGTGCCAAAATGTGTGTATCCACATTTCATTATCCTCTGCGGTGAGTAGAAATTAATCCACTTGCAAAATGAAATTAAGTTGGCCTTGTGATCTTGTGCTATTCATTTAGTTGCTGTAGTAGTGCATGTGTTTGCACTGCACTACGTGCAAATGCATAGACAGCATATTCCACTGATATGGAAGAGATGCAGTGAAAGGAACCCACTTAATTAATCCATGCAAGTCAAGTCAGGGGAGAGATAGGATGGCCTTTGAACCCTTAGCACAGCTTGGGTTGGAAAATTGTTTCCATCAGCAAGAAACTCAACTCCCACACGGCTGCACCTCCACGTGGAGGTTACAGTATAATGACTGATCTGCAGACAACAACAACCATGGAAATAGTCCAGTGTTGTACCGCCTACAGACAACACCACCTACAGACAACACCACCTACAGACAACACCACCTACAGATAACATGCTGACCAACCCGGCTCCACGCGTGCGTCCACATGTTCCATTGTGTGCATGTTGATTTTGTCTATGTCATTCTTTGTTGTGTATAATTATGTATCTCTATTGTACCATTTTGTAAACTCTAGATACTGTAACAGTATGAATCTTATCAAAACCAACTATACTTAACAAAAATATGAACACAACATGTAAAGTGTTGCTCCCCATGTTTCATTAGGTGAAATAAAAGATCCCATAAATTATCCATACTCACAAAAAGCTTATTTCTCTCAAATGTTGTGCACAAATGTGTTTACATCCCTGTCAGTGATCATTTCTCTTTTGCCAAGATAATCCGTCCACTTGACCGATGTGGCAACACAATACCACAGATGTCTCAAGTTTTGAGGGACTGTGTAATTGGCATGCTGACTGCAGGAATGTCCACCAGAGCTGTTGCCAGAGAATGTAATGTTAATTTCTCTACCATAAGCCTCCTCCAACATAATTTTAGAGAAATTGGCAGTAAGTTCAACCGGCCTGCCAGTAAGTTCAAACGGCCTGCAGACCACTGTAACCACACCAGCCCAGGACCTCCACATCTGGCTTCTTCACATGTGGGATCGTTTTAGAGGGTGCATGTCACAACCTGACCATAGTTTGCTTTGTATGTTTCTATGTTTTGTTTGGTCAGGGTGTGATCTGAGTGGGCATTCTATGTTACATGTCTAGTTTGTCTATTTCTATGTTTGGCCTGATATTGTTCTCAATCAGAGGCAGGTGTTAGTCATTGTCTCTGATTGGGAACCATATTTAGGTAGCCTGTTTGGTGTTGGGTTTTGTGAGTGATTGTTCCTGTCTCTGTGTTTGCACCAGATATGGCTGTTTTGGTTTTTCACCTTTCTTGTTTTGTTAGTCTATTCATGTATAGTTTCTTGATTAAAGATCCATGAATAATAAGCACGCTGCTTTTGGTCCGCCTCTCCTTCGACTCAAGAAAACCGTTACAGTGCAGAGGAATATTTCTGTCTTTATTTCTGTCTTTAACTTCTTAGTGATCCCTTTGTGTGCCAATCCCGTTAACGGGATTGATTTGACAACACCCAGTGTAATAGCAGCCAAATTCAAAAACAGAAATACTCATAAAAATAATTCAAAAATCATACAAGTGTTATACAACGGTTTAAAGATGAACTTGTTGTTAATCCAGCCACAGTGTCAGATTTCAAAAAGGCTTTACGGCGAAAGCAAACCATGCTATTATCTGAGGACAGCACCCCATCAAACAAACACATAAATCATATTTCAGCCCGCCAGGCGCGACACAAAATTCAGAAATAACGATATAATTCATGCCTTACCTTTGAAGATCTTCTTCTGTTGTCACTCCAATATGTCCATTAAACATCACAAATGGTCCTTTTGTTCGAACAACTGTCGTTATATCCCCAAAATGTCAATTTATTTGGAGCGTTTGATTCAGAAAATACACCAGTTCCAACTAGCCCAACATGACTACAAAGTATCTAATAAGTTACCTGTAAACTTGATCCAAACATTTCAAATTACTTTCCTAATTCATCTTTAGGTACTTTTAACCGTAAATAATCAATAAAATTTAAGACGGAATAAACTGTGTTCAATAACGGATGAAAACAAAGTGGAGCAAGCTTTCAGGTCATGTGCCCCAACCACAACAGTACACGACTCCCAGAAAAGAAATGGCTATTTCTTCATTTCTCAAAGGAAAACATCAAACAATTTCTAAAGACTGTTGACATCTAGTGGAAGTGATAGGAACTGCATAGATAGAAACCCATTGAAAAGAGAGTATCCTGAAAAAAAAGATTCCTGGATGGTTTGTCCTCAGGGTTTCGCCTGCCAAATAAATTATGTTAAACTCACAGACATAATTTTAACAGTTTTAGAAACTTTAAAGTGTTTTCTATGCAAATCTACAAATATGCATAGCCTAGCTTCTGGGCCTGAGTAGCAGGCAGTTTACTTTGGGCACACCTTTCATCCGGATGCGAAAATAATGTCCCCTAGCCTTAAGAAGTTTTAACAAAGCCACTTTGTGGAGAAAAAATAATTATGATTGGCTGGGCCTGGCTCCCCAAGTGGTGGGCATATGTCCTCCCAGGCCCACCCATGGCTGTGCCCTTGCCCATTGATGTGAAATCCATATATTAGGGCCTAATTTATGTATTTAAATGTACTAATTTCCTTATATTAACTGTAACTCAGTCAAATCTTTGAAATTGTTGCATGTTGCATTTACATGTTTGTTCAGTGAATATTCATTTAGAGACAGACGAAACACAAATCAAATCAAATCAAATTGTATTTGTCACATACACATGGTTAGCAGATGTTAATGCGAGTGTAGCGAAATGCTTGTGCTTCTAGTTCCGACAATGCAGTGATAACCAACAAGTAATCTAACTAACAATTCCAAAACTACTGTCTTATACACAGTGTAAGGGGATAAAGAATATGTACATAAGGATATATGAATGAGTGATGGTACAGAGCAGCATACAGTAGATGGTATCGAGTACAGTATATACATATGAGATGAGTATGTAGACGAAGTAAACAAAGTGGCATAGTTAAAGTGGCTAGTGATACATGTATTACATAAGGATGCAGTCGATGATGTAGAGTACAGTATATACGTATGCATATGAGATGAATAATGTAGGGTAAGTAACATTATATAAGGTAGTATTGTTTAAAGTGGCTAGTGATATATTTACATAGTTTTCCATCAATTCCCATTATTAGAGTGGCTGGAGTTGGGTCAGTGTCAATGACAGTGTGTTGGCAGCAGCCACTCAATGTTAGTGGTGGCTGTTTAACCTAAGAGGTTAACAGTCTGATGGCCTTGAGATAGAAGCTGTTTTTCAGTCTCTCGGTCCCAGCTTTGATGCACCTGTACTGACCTCCCCTTCTGGATGATAGCGGGCTGAACAGGCAGTGGCTCGGGTGGTTGATGTCCTTGATGATCTTTATAGCCTTCCTGTAACATCGGGTGGTGTAGGTGTCCTGGAGGGCAGGTAGTTTGCCCCCGGTGATGCGTTGTGCAGACCTCACTACCCTCTGGAGATCCTTACGGTTGAGGGCGGAGCAGTTGCCGTACCAGGCGGTGATACAGCCCGCCAGGATGCTCTCGATTGTGCATCTGTAGAAGTTTGTGAGTGCTTTTGGTGACAAGCCAAATTTCTTCAGCCTCCTGAGGTTGAAGAGGTGCTGCTGCGCCTTCTTCACGACGCTGTCAGTGTGAGTGGACCAATTCAGTTTGTCTGTGATGTGTATGCAGAGGAACTTAAAACTTGTTACCCTCTCCACTACTGTTCCATCGATGTGGATAGGGGGGTGATCCCTCTGCTGTTTCCTGAAGTCCACAATCATCTCCTTAGTTTTGCTGACGTTGAGTGTGAGGTTATTTTCCTGACACCACACTCCGAGGGCCCTCACCTCCTCCCTGTAGGCCGTCTCGTCGTTGTTGGTAATCAAGCCTACCACTGTTGTGTCGTCCGCAAACTTGATAATTGAGTTGGAGGCGTGCGTGGCCACGCAGTCGTGGGTGAACAGGGAGTACAGGAGAGGGCTCAGAACGCACACTTGCGGGGCCCCCGTGTTGAGGATCAGTGGGGAGGAGATGTTGTTGCCTACCCTCACCACCTGGGGGCGGCCCGTCAGGAAGTCCAGTACCCAGTTGCACAGGGCGGGGTCGAGACCCAGGGTCTCGAGCTTGATGACGAGCTTGGAGGGTACTATGGTGTTGAATGCCGAGCTGTAGTCGATGAACAGCATTCTCACATAGGTATTCCTCTTGTCCAGGTGGGTTAGGGCAGTGTGCAGTGTGGTTGAGATTGCATCGTCTGTGGACCTATTTGGGCGGTAAGCAAATTGGAGTGGGTCTAGGGTGTCAGGTAGGGTGGAGGTGATATGGTCCTTGACTAGTCTCTCAAAGCACTTCATGATGACGGAAGTGAGTGCTACGGGGCGGTAGTCATTTAGCTCAGTTACCTCTTGGGAACAGGAACAATGGTGGCCCTCTTGAAGCATGTGGGAACAGCAGACTGGTATAGGGATTGATTGAATATGTCTGTAAACACACCGGTCAGCTGGTCTGCGCATGCTCTGAGGGCGCGGCTGGGGATGCCATCTGGGCCTGCAGCCTTGCGAGGGTTAACACGTTTAAATGTCTTACTCACCTCGGCTGCAGTGAAGGAGAGACCGCATGTTTTCGTTGCAGGCCGTGTCAGTGGCACTGTATTGTCCTCAAAGCGGGCAAAAAAGTTATTTAGTCTGCCTGGGAGCAAGACATCCTGGTCCGTGACTGGGCTGGGTTTCTTCTTGTAGTCTGTGATTGACTGTAGACCCTGCCACATGCCTCTTGTGTCTGAGCCATTGAATTGAGATTCTACACACATGAAACATTCATGAACATTTAGCTATCTTGCTGTTGTTAGCTAATTTGTCCTGGGATAAACATTGGGTTATTTTTACCTGAAATGTATGTTCCTTTTTTAAATGGATCTTTGTATAATTTTTACCCATTTTGAGTCATACAAAATTGTCTGTTCCAACAATTAATCCACAGACAAAAGTTATTTGACTCATCTCTCCATGTTAAATCGTACTTCTTCTTCTATGTATTTTATATGGTGGTTGGCAACCAACCTTAAGGTGTATTACTGCTTCCAACTGGACTGGAGTGTAAAAATGGTTAGTCTTTCAATCTGGGTTAGGCACGACTGCAACACCATCATGAAGTTTGCCGATGACACAACAGTGGTGCCAAGCTTCCTGCAATCCAGGTCCTCTAAACCAGGCGTTGTCAGAGGCCCTAAAATCTATTAAAGATGATAGCTACCCTAGTCGTAGACTGTTCTCTCTGCTACCGCACGGCAAGCAGTACCGGAGTGCCAAGTCTAGGTCCAAGAGGCTTCTAAACAGCTTCTACCCCAAGGCATTATACTCCTGAACATCTAATCAAATAGCTACCCAGACTATTTTCATTGTCCCCCCTCTCCCCCTCTTTTACAACACTGCTACTCTCTGTTGTTACCTTCTATGCATAGTCACTTTAATAACTCTAACTAAATGTACATATTACCTCAAATGATTCCCCCGCACATTGACTCTATACCGGGTGTCCTGGCACCACACGGCCATTGTCGGTGATCAGGCCTACCACAGTTGTGTCATCGGCAAACTTAATGATGGTGTTGTAGTCGTGCCTAACCCACATGGCAGATTGACTAACAAGGTTCACACTCCAGTCCATTTTGTGGCAGTAATGCACCTTAAGGTTGATTGTTAACCGTCATATAAAATCCACAGAAGAAGAAGAACGATTAAACAAGGAGAGATTAATCAAAGAAAACTAAAAACTAAATACATTTCCAAATGAATTGACCATTTTTTGGTCCCTCCTCTGACACCGCCTGGTATAGAGGTCCTGGATGGCAGGAAGCTTGGCCCCAGTGATGTACTGGGCATTACGTACTACCCGCTGGTATAGCAACGAGCAGTTGTTATACCAGGCAGTGATGCTCTTGACGGTGCAGCTGTAGAACCTTTTGAGGATCTGAGGACGCATGACAAATCTTTTCACTCTCCTGATGGGGAATAGGTTTTGTCGTGCCCTCTTCACGACTGTCGTGGACCATGTTAGTTTGTTGGTGATGTGGACACCAAGGAACAGAAGCTCTACACCTGCTCCACTACAGCCCCGTCGATGAGAATGGGGGCGTGCTCGATCCTCCTTTTCCTATCATCCACAATCATCTCATTTGTCTTGATCACATTGAGGGAGAGGTTGTTGTCCTGGCACCACATGGCCAGGTCTCTGACCTCCTCCCTACAGGCTGCCTTGTCGTTGTCGGTGATCAGGCCCACCATTGTTGTGTCATCGGCAAGCTTAATGACGGTGTTGGAGTCGTGCCTGGCCTTGCAGTCCAGAGTGAGCAGGGAGTATAGGAGGGGACTGAGCACGTGCCCCTGAGGAGCCTCCGTGTTGAGGATCAGCGTGGCAGATGTGCTGTTACTTACCACCTGGGGGCAATACGTCAGGAAGGCCAGGATTCAATTGCGGAGGGAGGTGTTTAGTCCCAGGGTCCTTAGCTTATTGATGAGTTTTGAAGGGACTACTGTGTTGAATGTTGATCTGTAGTCAATGAGTAGCATTCTCACAAAGCTGTTCCTTTTGTCCAGGTGGCAAGGGCAGGGTGGAGTGCAATAGAGATTGCATCATATGTGGATCTGTTAGGGCGGTATGCAAATCGGAGTGGGTCTAGGGTTTCTGGGATAATGGTGTTCATGTGAGCCATGACCAGCCTTTTAAAGCACTTCATGGCTACAGACATGAGTGCTACGGGTCGGTAGTCATTTAGTCAGGTTACCTTAGTGTTCTTGAGCACAGGGACTATGGTGTTCTGCTTAAAACAAGTTTGTATTACAGACTCGGACAGAGAGAGGTTGAAAATGTCAGTGAAGACACTTGCCAGTTGGTCAGCGCATTCTCGCAGTAATTCAGGTGTTTCAGGGTGGATAACCATGACTGTAATAATGTACACAAGCAGGGAGAAGTTTTCAATATATAGTTTTCATTTGCCGCATTGGTTACTCAGGCTATATGTAGTTTTTCAAAATAAGGCACAAATATACATGTACACTGTTTGCCCTAAAATATATTGTAGCTGAGAGCAACTTGAAGAACACAAAATATATGGAGGGTGGTGTAAGAACATAACATTGCTCTTCATGCTATGCTGCTATCACCAAACTCCCCAATTAATTTTTGTTTTCACCCCACTGCCCAAGGCTGAAAGACCCTCTGTTCTCTCTCTCACTAGAAACAGCTGCAGCCATGTCTCACCAATAAGGTAGAAAAGAGCCTAGAAAAAATGCTTGTTATTGATAACATATCTAACACTCTCATGCACTGAATTTCTGTGTTACAGTTGTTACAGTCTTCTAGTTAACTTTGCAAAAAACAATACTCGTACAAGGCTGGAAATGTAAGACTGGAAATGTCCCTGGACTGTTTACAATTTAAACATATTGACATTCAAACATGATGCCATGACTGTGAATGATCAGCTTGCTTCTCATGGTAAGGAACTGTGGTGTGAGAGACATAAATATTTTGTCCATTTTCAGAAGTCATGGATTCCAGTAATGTTCCCTGAGAAGCAACACAAGTGTGTGTGAAATAATATCCATATTCCATATATGAGGATGTGCCTACTGCATGTTGTGGAAGAGACAGGTTAAGCAAGCATCGCAATGATTGCTTCTTACAGCAGATATCAATGTTTCCCATCTTCTTCTCTGTGCGCTATGATAAAGTCTCCAACAAGTTTCAGCATCAATCCATTCTCAGTGATCTTGTTTAGTTCTTCCTGATAGATCCATTCATGTCTCAAATGGAGAGAGATACTGATAGTGAAAATACAAAGTTCATTGTTATTGCTTGAATAACTTTATCCACTATTATGTATTGATATTCTTTATTATTTATATGCGATGTGAACTGCACAGAACACAGGAATAATTATCACTGTGAATCATTGTAATGTAGCATCATGTAATGTTTGTTTATGTGTTACAATTATCAGGCCAGGGTCCTTTTCTCTCAATTTCCGCCAGACTGACGTGCCCAAAGTAAACTGCCTGTTACTCAGGCCCTGAAGCCAGGATATGCATATAATTTGTACAATTGGAAAGAAAACACCTTGACGTTTGTATAAATGTTTTAAAAAATGTAGATGACTATAACACAATAGACATGGTAGGAGAAAATCCAAAGAAAAACCCAACCAGAATTGTTTTTTTTGAGCACCCATGCTCTTACAATGGAAAGTATAAGGAAATAATGAAATCTAGCTCCCAGTATGCAATTCCAATGGCTTCCACGGGGTGTCAGCACTCTATGTTCAATGTTTCAGGCTTGTTTCATCCAAAACAAGTAAGAAATATCAGTTTTACTACTGGGGCACACTATTGGAAATTCGAAATTGGGCACTTGATGAAGACAAGATGCACCTGCTAATATCGGTTTCCTGTTGAACATATTTCTTTCTGTATGAAATATTATAGTTTGATTACATTTTGGGGTATCTGAGGAGTCAATAGAAATGCATTTTGACTTGCTTTAACAAAGTTTAGCGGTAGATTTTTGGATTCTTTCTCTGCATGTTGAACGAGTGGATTACTCAAATCGATGGCACCAACTAAACTTACTTTTTGGGATATAAAGAAGGATTTTATCTACCAAAAGGACACATGTTATAGCTGGGATCCTTTGCATGACAAATCAGAGGAAGATTTTTAAATAGTAACTGAATATTTAATTGCTATTTGTTATTTTATGAAACCTGTCCTGGTGGAAAAATATTTTGATGTGGGGCGCCGTCCTCAAACAATCGCATGGCATGCTTTCGCTGTAAAGGCTACTGTAAATCGGACAGTGCTGTTAGATTAATAATAATTTAAGCTTTCAACTGATATAAGACACTTGTATGTACCTACATGTTTAATATCCATCATTTTAATGATTATTTATTTGAATTGCGCACCCTCCAGTTTCACCGGAAGTTGTCCGGCTAGCGGGATGCCTAGTCCTATTAACTGATGACTGATGTAAGGGCATGTACGTCATAGGCCTATCTGGCTAATATAATTAAAATGGTCATAATGCTTCCTGTCATAAAGTGAATTTTCTTAATCCAAGTGAAGTGACACAGGATGGTCATAATGCGTCTTGACACTGTCATAAAGTGTATTTTCTAAAAGTTATTTAAAATATGATGAAAAAACCATGACTCTAAAGAATGAATTACAACAACAACAACAAGGGATTTAACAACAACAACAAACGGAATGAAACTTTGTGGCAGGGAAAAACCACATTTGAGTAAATGTGGGTTTTGACATTCTCTTATACAGTAGGTGCCATAACCAGCTTTTAAATAACGTAATATAGACTTATGCTTATGTGTGGTTATGACCATGTCATAATGTGTAATGTTATTGTATTCATTTAACCTTTATTTAACTAGAAAAGTTAGTTAAAACAAATTCTTATTTACAATGATGGCCTACCAAAAGGCAAAGGACCTCCTGCGGGGACAGGGGCTGGGATTAAAATAAATAGATAAATAAATAAATAACATATAAATATAGGACAAAACACACATCACAACATGAGAGACAACACAACACTACATAAAGAGAGACCTAAGACAACAACATAGCAAGACAGCAACACATAACACAGCATGGTAGCAACACAACACAACATGACATGACAACAACACAACATGGTAGCAGCACAAAACATGGTCCAAACATAATTGGGCACAGACAACAGCACAAAGGGCAAGAAGGTAGAGGCAACAATACATGAAACAAAGCAGCCACAACTGTCAGTAAGATTGTCCATGATTGAGTCTTTGAATGAAGAGATGGAGTGATTCAGAATGAAGAGATTGAGTGATTCAGTTTGAGTGTTTGTTGCAGCTTGTTCCAGTCGCTAGCTACAGTGAACTGAAAAGACGAGCGACCCGGGGATGTGTGTGCTTTGGGGACCTTTAACTTCTTCGAGATAGGGGGCGCTCCTTTAATTTTTGGATAAAAAACGTTCCCGTTTTAAACAAGATATTTTGTCACGAAAAGATCCTCGACTATGCATGTAATTGACAGCTTTGGAAAGAAAAAACTGACGTTTCCAAAACTGCAAAGATATTATCTGTGAGTGCCCCAGAACTAATGCTACAGGTGAAACCAAGATGAAGTTTCATACAGGAAATGCCCCAGATTCTGAAGGCGCTGTGTTCCAATGTCTCCTTATATGGCTGTGAATGCGCCAGGAATGAGCTTGCCCTTTCTGTCGTTTCTCCAAGGTGTCTGCAGCATTGTGACGTATTTGTAGGCATATCATTGGAAGATTGACCATAAGAGACTACATTTACCAGATGTCCGCCTGGTGTCCTGTGTCAAAATTATTGCGTAATCTCTAGGTCCATGCGCGTTCCATTTCTTCAGAAGAGAAAGTCAACTGCCACGAAGGATTTATCATCGATAGATATGTGAAAAACACCTTGAGGATTGATTCTAAACATCGTTTGCCATTTTTCTGTCGATATTATGGAGTTAATTTGGAAAAAAGTTCGTATTTTAATGACTTAATTTCTTTTCCTTTTTTCTTTTTCTTTTTCTTACCCAAACGTGATGAAGAAAACAGAGTGATTTGTCAACACAAATAATATTTTTGTAAAAACTGAACATTTGAGAGTCTCCTCATTGAAAACATCTGAAGTTCTTAAAAGGTAAATGATTTTATTTTCATGCTTTTCTGGTTTTTGTGAAAATGTTGTATGCCAGGCATAATCCTATGCTAGGCTATCAATACTGTTACACAAATGCTTGATTAGCTATGGTTCAAAAGCATATTTTGAAAATCTGAGATGACAGTGTTGTTAACAAAAGGCTAAGCTTGAGAGCAAATATATTTATTTCATTTCATTTGCGATTTTCATGAATAGTTAACGTTGCGTTATGCTAATGAGCTTGTGGATAGATTTACACAATCCTGGATACAGGTTTTTTTCGTAGCTAAACGTGACGCAGAAAACGGAGCTATTTGTCCTAAACAAATCATCTTTCAGGAAAAACTGAACATTTGCTATCTAACTGAGAGGGTCCTCATTAAAAACATCCGAAGTTCTTCAAAGATAAGTGATTTTATTTGAATGCTTTTCTGGTTTTTGTGGAAATGTTAACGCTAAATGCTACGCTAGCTATCAATAGCTATCAATACTGTTACACAAATGCTTGTTTAGCTATGGTTGAGAAGCATATTTTTGAAAATCTGAGATGACAGTGTTGTTAACAAAAGGCTAAGCTTGAGAGCTAGCATATGGATTTCATTTCATTTGCGATTTTCATGAATAGTTAACGTTGTGTTTATGCTAATGAGCTTGCGGATAGATTTACACAATCCTGGATACAGTTTTTTTTGTAGCTAAATGTGACGCAGAAAACGGAGCGATTTGTCCTAAACAAATAATCTTTCAGGTAAAACTGAACATTTGCTATCTATCTGAGAGTCTCCTCATTGAAAACATCCAAAGTTCTTCAAAGATAAATTATTTTATTTGAATGCTTTTTTGTTTTTTGTGAAAATGTTGCCTGCTGAATGCTAACGCTAAATGCTACGCTAGTTATCAATACTGTTACACAAATGCTTGTTTTGCTATGGTTGAGAAGCATATTTTGAAAATCTGAGATGACAGTGTTGTTAACAAAAGGCTAAGCTTGAGAGCTAGCATATTGATTTTATTTCATTTGCGATTTTCATGAATAGTTAACGTTGCGTTATGGTAATGGGCTTGAGGCTGTAGTCACGATCCCGGATCCGGGATGGCTCGATGCAAGAGGTTAACAGAATGGACTGGCAGAATGGGTGTTGTATGTGGAGGATGAGGGCTGCAGTATATATCTCAGATAGGAGTGGGTGAGGCCTTAGAGGGTTTCATAAATAAGCATCAACCAGTGGTTCTTGCGACGGGTAGAGATGACCAGTTTCCAGAGGAGTATAGAGTGCAGTGAGATGTGTCCTATAAGGAGCATCGGTGGCAAATCTGATGGCCGAATGGTAAAGAACATCTAGCCGCTCGAGAGCACCCTTACCTGCTGATCTATAAATTATGTCTCTGTATTCTAGCATGGTAGGATGGTAATCTGAATCTGGGTTAGTTTGGCAGCTGGGTGAAAGAGGAGCGATTATGATAGAGGAAACCAGGTCTAGATTTAACTTTAGTCTGCAGGTTTGATATGTGCTGAGAGAAGGACAGTGTACTGTGTAGCCATTCTCCCAAGTACTTGTATGAGGTGACCACCTCAAGCTCTAAACCCTCAGAGGTAGTAATCACACCTGTGGGGAGAGGGGTATTCTTCTTACCAAACCACATGACCTTTGTTTTGGAGGTGTTCAGAACAAGGTTAAGTCTTGTTGGACAATAAGAAAGCTTTGTTGTAGAGCATTTAACACAAAATCCAGTGAGGGGCCAGCTGAGTATAAGACTGTATCGTCCGCATATAAATGGATGAGAGAGCTTCCCACAGCCTGAGCTATGTTGTTGATGTAAATTGAGAAGAGCGTGGGGCCTAGGATTGAGCCTTGTGGTACTCCCTTGGTGACAGGCAGTGGCTGAGACAGCAGATTTTCTGACTTTATACACTGCTCTCTTTGAGAGATGTAGTTAGCAAACCAGGCCAAAGACCCCTCAGAGACACCAATACTACTTAGCTGGCCCACAAGAATGGAATGGTCTACTGTATCAAAAGCTTTGGGCAAGTCAATAAAAATAGCAGCACAACATTGCTTTGAATAAAGGGCAATGGTGACATCATTGAGGAGCTTTAATAACTTTTTATGGCTGCAGGGGCAGTATTGAGTAGCTTGGATGAAAAGGTGCCCATTGTAAACGGCCAGCTCCTCAGTTTCAGTTGCTGATATATGCATATTATTATTAGTACTGGATAGAAAACACTCTGAAGTTTCTACAACTGTTTGAAGTATGTCTGTGAGTGTAACAGAACTCATATTGCAGGCAAAAACCTGAGAAATTCCACTTCCTGTTTGTATTTTTTCTGGGGGTGGCAGATTTTCAACCAAGCTCTCATTGAAATTACAGTGAGATATGGATGAGTTTTCACTTCCAATGCCTTCCACTAGATATCAACAGTCAATAGAGCTTTGTCTGATGACTCTAATGTGAAGGGGGGGGGGTCGAATGAGACAGGAAATAGTCACCACTGCCACGAGTTGACCATGCATTACATTTACATTTACATTTAAGTCATTTAGCAGACGCTCTTATCCAGAGCGACTTACAAATTGGTGCATTCACCTTATGACATCCAGTGGGACAGTCACTTAACAATAGTGCATCTAAAACTTAGGGGGGGTGGGGTGAGAGGGATTACTTAACCTATCCTAGGTATTCCTTAAAGAGGTGGGGTTTCAGGTGTCTCCGGAAGGTGGTGATTGACTCCGCTGTCCTGGCGTCGTGAGGGAGTTTGTTCCACCATTGGGGGGGCCAGGGCAGCGAACAGTTTTGACTGGGCTGAGCGGGAGCTGTACTTCCTCAGTGGTAGGGAGGCGAGCAGGCCAGAGGTGGATGAACGCAGTGCCCTTGTTTGGGTGTAGGGCCTGATCAGAGCCTGGAGGTACTGAGGTGCCGTTCCCCTCACAGCTCCGTAGGCAAGCACCATGGTCTTGTAGCGGATGCGAGCTTCAACTGGAAGCCAGTGGAGAGAACGGAGGAGCGGGGTGACGTGAGAGAACTTGGGAAGGTTGAACACCAGACGGGCTGCGGCGTTCTGGATGAGTTGAAGGGGTTTAATGGCACAGGCAGGGAGCCCAGCCAACAGCGAGTTGCAGTAATCCAGACGGGAGATGACAAGTGCCTGGATTAGGACCTGCGCCGCTTCCTGTGTGAGGCAGGGTCGTACTCTGCGGATGTTGTAGAGCATGAACCTACAGGAACGGGCCACCGCCTTGATGTTAGTTGAGAACGACAGGGTGTTGTCCAGGATCACGCCAAGGTTCTTGGCGCTCTGGGAGGAGGACACAATGGAGTTGTCAACCGTGATGGCGAGATCATGGAACGGGCAGTCCTTCCCCAGGAGGAAGAGCAGCTCCGTCTTGCCGAGGTTCAGCTTGAGGTGGTGATCCGTCATCCACACTGATATGTCTGCCAGACATGCAGAGATGCGATTCGCCACCTGGTCATCAGAAGGGGGAAAGGAGAAGATTAATTGTGTGTCGTCTGCATAGCAATGATAAGAGAGACCATGTGAGGTTATGACAGAGCCAAGTGACTTGGTGTATAGCGAAAATAGGAGAGGGCCAAGAACAGAGCCCTGGGGGACACCAGTGGTGAGAGCGCGTGGTGAGGAGACAGATTCTCGCCACGCCACCTGGTAGGAGCGACCTGTCAGGTAGGACGCAATCCAAGCGTGGGCCGCATTCACTATGCGCGTTCACAGGGGAAGGACCTGCGTTCCACCGGTCATCTAAAGTCATTCTAATTCTCCGGTTGGAAAGTTATTCAAGATACAGTGGGGAGAACAAGTATTTGATACACTGCCGATTTTGCAGGTTTTCCTACTTACAAAGCATGTAGAGGTCTGGATTTTTTTTTTTCATAGGTACATGGAATCTAAAACAAAAATCCACATAATCATATTGTATGATTTTTAAGAAATTCATTTGCATTTTATTGCATGACATATGTATTTGATACATCAGAAAAGCACGGCAAGTGGAGTTTAGACCAAAAAGCTCTATTTTTGTCTCATCAGACCACATGACCTTCTCCCATTCCTCCTCTGAATCATCTATATGGTCATTGGCAAACTTCAGATGGGCCTGGACATGCGCTGGCTTGAGCAGGAGGACCTTGTGTGCGCTGCAGGATTTTAATCCATGACGGCGTAGTGTGTTACTCATGGTTTTCTTTGAGACTGTGGTCCCAGCTCTTTTCAGGTCATTGACCAGGTCCTGCCGTGTAGTTCTGGGCTGATACCTCACCTTCCTCATGATCATTGATGCCCCACGAGGTGAGATCTTGCAAGGAGCCCCAGACCGAGTTTGATTGACCGTAATCTTGAACTTCTTCCATTTTCTAATAATTGCGCCAACAGTTGTTGCCTTCTCACCAAGCTGCTTGCCTATTGTCTTGTAGCCCATCCCGGCCTTGTGCAGGTCTACAATAACACCTGTGTGGACAGGTGTCTTTTATACAGGTAACAAGTTCAAACAGGTGCAGTTAATACAGGTAATGAGTGGAGAACAGGAGGGCTTCTTAAAGAAAAACTAACAGGTCTGTGAGAGCCGGAATTCTTACTGGTTGGTAGGTGATCAAATACTTATGTCATTCAATAAAATGCAAATTATTTACTTAAAAATCATACAATGTGAAATTTCTGGATTTGGTTTTAGATTCCTTCTCTCACAGTTGAAGTGTACCTATGATAAAAATCATAGACCTCTACATGCTTTGTAAGTAGGAAAACCTGCAAAATCAGCAGTGTATCAAATACTTGTTCTCAACCCCTGTATGTGTAAACAACATTCTAAAGATTGATTCAGTACATCGTTTGACATGTTTCTACTGACTGTTACGGAACTTTTGGACATTTCATCAAGTTATAGTGGACGCGCTTTGTGACTTTGGAATTGTTTACCAAACGCTCTAACCAAGGTAGATGTTTGGAAATAAATAATGGACATTTATTGTGGACCTGGGATTCCTAGGACTGCATTCTGATGAAGTTAATCAAAGGTAAAGAAACATTTATCATGTATTTTCTAGTTTCTGTTGACTCCAACCAACATGGCGGCTAATTTGGTTTCTGTTCTGAGCTCCGTCTCAGATTATTCCATTGGTAGCTTTTTCCGCAAACTTTTTTTGAAATCTGACACAGCGGTTGCATTAAGGAGAGGTATATCTATAATTCCATGTGTATAACTTGTATTATCATCTTCGTTTATGATGAGTATTTCTGTTGAAACGATGTGGCTATGCGAAATCACTTGACGTTTTTGGAACTAGTGAATCTAATAAACCAACGTAAATTTAGATGTTTTTATATAATTATGAACTTTATCAAACAAAACATGCATGTATTGTGTAACATGAAGTCCTGTGAATGTCATCTGATGAAGATAATTCAAGGTTAGTGATTCAATTTCTCTCTATTTCTGCTTTTTGTGAATTCTATATTTCACTGGAAAATGGCTGTTCTTATTGCGGTTTGGTGGAGACCTAACATGATCATTTATAATGCTTTTGCTGAAAAGCATATTTGAAATGGGACACTTTGGTGGGATTAACAACGAGAATAGCTATAAAATGGTATGAGACATATGTATGTTTGAGGAATGTTAAATTATGAGATTTTTGATGTTTTGAAAATGGCGCCCTACACTTTGACTGGCTGTTGTCAAATTGCTCCCGTTAACCGGATCGCAGTAAAGGTTGCAGTGACACATCCATAACCTGAGCGAAAACCAGATTGCATACCAGAGAGAATACTATAGACATCAAGAAAGCCAGTCATTCGATTATTGACAAGTTTTTCTAACAATTTTGATAAACAGGGCAAAACAGAAAAGGCCTATAACAGTTAGGATCAGCTTGATCTCCCTTTTTAAATAAAGGATGAACCGTAGCTGCCTTCCAAGCAATGGGAACTTCCCCAGAAAGGAGAGACGGTGTCACGGTTTTCATATGGTGAAGGAAAGTCGGACCAAACTGCAGCGTGTCGATTGCGATCCATGTTTATTTAAACAAACGTAAACACGACTAAACACAAACACTACAAAACAATAAACGAAATGAAAACCGAAAACAGCCTATACTTGTGTCAACTAACATTGAACAAGGCCATCAAGACACTCAGGACAATCACCCACAATACAACCAAAGAATATGGCTGCCTAAATATGGTTCCCAATCAGAGACAACGATAAACACCTGCCTTGAGAACCACTTCAGACAGCCATAGACTAACCTAGAACACCCCACTAAGCTACAATCCCACTATCTACACACCACATACAAAAACCCATGTCACACCCTGGCCTGACCAAATATATGAAGAAAAACACAAAATACTACGACCAGGGCGTGACAGACGGGTTTAAAAGGTCGGAGATAGGCTTGGTGATGATAGGGGCAGCAAACTTAAAGAAGAAAGGGTCTAAACCATCGGACCCAGCCATGTGCTTCTTGTCAGTTACAACCACATCATCAACTTTAATGGACATGGGCAGCTGTGAGGAGGAGTGTTTATTCTCCAGGTTCTCAAGGTTTTCCAGAACTTCTTGGGGTTAGACCCACAGAGAGAGAACTGCTCCTTACTACCTTTCGCCACCCTGATAGCCTGAGTGCAATTATTTCTAATTTGCCTGAAAGAGAGCCAGTCAGCCTGAGTATGCGTGTGTGGAGTCTTTCGCGAAATGCAATTCTTGAGGTGGAGTAACTGTAAGATCACGGTCGAACCAGGGGCTGAAACTGTTTTTAATTTGAATTTTCTTTATGGGGGTGTGTTTGTTAGAATTCCACATCCCCACTTTTGGAAGATCTGTCTTGCTGAAAAAGGTTATAACCAGAAAGGTTAATATCAGTATTCAAAACACTCTTCCTTAACCATGTCTCAGTAATGACCAACACATCTGAATTGGAGCTCTGAACCCACACTTTCAATTGATCCATTTGAGGTAATAAGCTTCTAGTGTTAACCTCTCTAGGGTATGTGGGACGCTAGCGTGGGACGCTAGCATCTGGCCAACATCCAGTGAGGTTGTAGAGCACCAAATTCAATTACAGAAATGCTCATTATAAAAATCCAGAAAACAAAACTTATTTTACATAGGTTTAAAGATTAACTTCTTGTTAAACCAACCACAATGTCATATTTATAAAATGCTTTTCGGCGAAAGCATACCTATCCCAGAACATACCTAGCCCAGAACATAGCCCAGTTGACAAATTATTACAAACAGTAACCAGCCAAGCAGAAGCATTACAAAACTCAGAAATAGAGATACAATTAATCCCTTACCTTTGATGATCTTCATATGGTGGCAATCAGAAGACATTAATTTGCTCAATAAATGTTCCTTTTGTTCGATGAAATCTTTTTATATCCCAAAACTTCCGTTTTGTTAGCGCGTTTTCTTCAGTAATCCACAGGCTCAAACTCAGTCAAAACAATCAGACAAAAAAATCAAAATTGTATCCGTAAAGTTCATAGAAACAAGTCAAACAATTAAATATTCAATTCTCAGTTTGTTTTTTAGCCTAAATGATCTATAATATTTCAACCGGACAATGACGTTGTCAATATAGAAGGTAAACAAGATATGCACATGCAACTGAAAAAACTTTGCGACACGTTAGGGTCCAGTCGTTCAGACTGGTCTTACTCCCTCATTTATAAGAAGCCTGAAACAAGCCTGAAACAATTTCTAAAGACTGTTGACATCTTTTGGAAGGCATAGGAACTGCAAATGGAGTCCTAAGTCAATGGATACTGTAATGGCAATTGAATAGAAAACTACAAAACCAACAAACAAAAAACTTTTTCCTGAATGGATATTTCTCAGGTTTTCGCCTTCTAAATCAGTTATGTTATACTCATAGACACTATTTTAACAGTTTTGGAAACTTTCGAGTGTTTTCTATCAAAATCTACCAGTTATATGCATATCATATCTTCTGGGCCCGAGTAGCAGGCCATTTAATTTGGGCATGCTTTTCATCCAAAACTCCGAATGCTGCCCCCTACCCTAGAGAGGTTAACGTGCAGAAAATCATGGCTTTCATGAGAGCAGAAATCAGTGAAGCAAATATCAGAGAATATCAGAATTGGGGCTAGAAACAGTAGATGGGCCAGAGTGTACATGCACATTTCCAGATATCATCAACAGTAATACAATCAAGGCACGGCATTGTACAGGGAGAGCTCTACAGTGCTGACATCTGTAATGTGCATCAGATGGCAACAAGATCATATTGTACAACAATTTCATCAGGTAACATGAATACAATGCCGGCGAGAGGTGTTTAGAATGGGATGGGAGGCTAAAAGTTTGTGTAACCAATAAAGAGTCAGAGTCCCGAGTGTGGGAACAAACATAGTCTGTCCCACGGTTGGGTAAAGAAAGTTCGTAAGTAAACAAAGCATGTAGGAGTCATGAGGCAAATAACAAAATGCATAAGATTTTTTAAAATATATATATAGACTTGGTGCTCGCCATTGTAAGTTCAGAGTCACTCGCCCCAACAGTGCATGTGTCCTCAGGAGGGAGAGGGGGGAAGGGGGACATGCCAGGGCAGATGGTGAATAGATCGCCAGGTGGAATCCAAGCAGCAGTGCAGCTGCTTGTATGATGCTAGGTGTCAAGTAAATTGTTACAATGTATTTAAATGGAGGCTTACAGTATAACATCTAAACTCTCTATTTTTCAACTTGTTAAAACTGAGTAGATATTGATTGATAACTCACGTTATGGAAGCCACAGAGGTCATTTAAAGGGTATTACACCACAAAATAATTGCATTAGATGGCATCAAAACACAATTTCCTTGTCAAAATCTGGTGTTGTTTGCACTGTGAATGGTCTTTTCTCTGCTAAGAGCCCTGGTGCTAAGATACAGCATATCTCAGAAAAAGGCTTCTCATTAAAAATCTGCTCTGAATCCATGGCCATAGTCTGTACCCTCAAGAATATAATGGGGGTCTCTCTCTCTCTCTCTCTCTCTCTCTCTCTCTCTCTCTCTCTCCTGGGTTCCTTCTCCCTGGGAATCTTACAACAGAAAATAAATCCTTTTAGCTGCTGATAACTGGAATAATCAGACCTCCATTCCCTCCTTGGAGGACTCTTTCAGGATGTTAGTCATTTTTATGTACGTGCTGAACGGGATGGTAATTTACTGAATAAATACATGTTAAAACCACAACCCTGATCAGCAACACGGGTACTAAAAGGGGGCTTTAAAAAACATACAATTTCTATGGGGACTGATCATTCTGTGGTAGACGTAGAGACTATGTCTAAAAGTTGTATTTGCATGCAAAGGAAGATCCCTTTAGCATCCTAAACAGCTAGGGTTCCTCTAAGGTTAAACAACCTGGACCAAAAACATCCATAGTGATTCAAACACAACCAACCAGATGGAAGAAAATTCAAGTTGAATTTTGTCATTCATTGGCATCAATTATAAAAGTACAATATAATCAAATTAATTATATATAAATAAATTAAATTAATAATTTAAAAAAGTACTTATTGCAGCTATAACTATGTATTTTCTAAACACACTTTTCTACATTTTAGATGATGATCCAATGAGTTTGTTGCATTAATGATCTTCTTATACAATTGGAGTAATGGCTGTTATGAAATTGTATGTTTCCACAATGTAGATACTGTAGTATTTTGTCATTGACAGGATCTTGCTGGGAGAAATATATGCTTATCCTTCTGTCTTTCTGTTGTAAACAAGCTTGGAGATAACTCATCATGCAATTAAATGTGATTTAGATCACACACACTCTTCCCACCTTAATCACTCTCTAAATCACTCTCCAAGTCCCTCATCCCCACAAGGGTCATGCAAGGGTCAGACAAAACACTCCCAACTGATCTGTGGTCAGACAAACACTCCAACTACACCAGGAAATATCCGTATCAAAACACCGGTACTGGCCTTTCAGGTAGAGTGAGGTTAGAAGATAAACACAGCTTTTGGTCTAATAGATGAAACGACTGCTGCAAAATCTAAGGTGAGCATTTCATTTATTATAGCAAAGCCACATTTGTAACATCCACTTCAAAAGGAAATGCCAATTACAATATTAGTTCAAAGTCATGATGATATCTCTGTTAATATGATAAATGATCGGCTGTTTCATGGTGACAGTTCCATCACTACGGTGAAGCATCATGGAAACATGAGGACATTATACACTATCTTTGATCATTGGAGATCAAAGGGGAATGTCAAACGCTGCTGTATTTGGACCTTGGTCCATCTCACAGTGGGGAAAATAATTTCATAAACAAAAGCTGCATGATTAATCACGATTAATCACATTGACACAAAGCAACTTGACATTGCATTGGGTGGTAATTGACGACGGTCCATGCTGTGAGAATCCTAAACAGACTAATCAGACTGGATCATTTCAAAGCAAGTCCATAGCTACAGCAATGAAAACATACTGTACACTTATTATGTAACGTATAATAAAACTCCAAAGGTCTCAGAGGGCACAATTCTCACAGAGGTCTGAATCTTAAGTGCAACTTCACTGGTGCTAGTTCTCCATTGGGTCAAAACTGAAAAGGAGCAAAGCAAACAATTGCAGGATATTCTTATGGATTTTGATACATAAGGAACTTGTGGGAGGTCAACTGCATAATTTTTTTCACTTTTAAGATTCCCACACAGTGTCCAAGCAGATCAGGTGAGTGTACAGTACTGTACACACAGTCAGCTAGCTATGCCTACACCTTACCTCCCCTTTGGGCAGAGAGCTAAATATTTACTACTAGAAGTGGATCAAGGCTAACAGAGCTGACTTTAGGGGCCAAATGGACTGTAATATTTCAGGCTAGGGTTTGACCAGGATCCGTGGTAGATTTATTATGCTCTCATACCATGGTTTAACTCAGGGGGCTGCATTCTAAACCCAGTCATAAATCCAACAAGTCCCACCTGTGGAAAAAACATTGTTTTGTTTCTGCTTGGTGTTTTCAATGAACCCAATGTGAATGTATTTCAGAAGGTGCATGCTGCATCACATAAATGGCTAACACAGGGAGGTTTGGTTATGCTACATTGGGATTTAAAAAAAGACAATATCTTAGCAACGTTTAAAATATTTTATTTTTCACTTTGCTGACCCTCAAAGGGGTTTTCATGAACTATCCAAAATTAGCGGTAAGATATCCCATATTAGCACATCAGAACATATCTAATGGGAGGGGAACAGTTGAACATGGAAGATAATGTTTTCGTGATCCAAGTGATCCAAGTACCTGTGGACTGCTAAAGCTTGTAAAAAGATGAACACATGGTGTGGATAGTTAAAAACTTCTTATGGCTGCAATCCCATAACGGGATCGATATGACAACAGCCAGTGAAAGTGCAGGGCGCCAAATTCAAAACATCAAAAATCTCATAATTAAAATTCCTCAAACATATATGTATTTTGTACCATTTTAAATGTTATCTTGTTGTTAATCGCACCACAGTGTCTGATTTCAAATATGCTTTACACAAAAGCACCACAAACGATTATGTTAGATCACCAGCAAATGACAACAATCACAGCCATTGTTTCCAGCCAAAGATCTAAAGTTCTAAAAACATCCAGTGATTTTGCATAGCCACATCATTCAACAGAAATACTCATCATAAATGTAGATGATAAAAAAGTTATTCACATAGAATTATAGATATACCTCTCCTTAAACAGCTTGGAAATATCCAGAAAATGATGTCACGGCTTTAGAAGCTTCTGATATTCTAATTGACATAATTTGAGTCAATTGGAGGTGTACCTGTGGATGTATTCCAAAGCCTACCTTCAAACTCAGTGGCTTTTTGCTTGACATCATGGGAAAATCTAAAGATATCAGCCAAGAGCTCAGAAAAAAACTTGTAGACCTCCACAAGTCGGATTAATCCTTGGGAGCAATTTCCAAATGCCTGAAGGTACCACGTTCATCTATAAAAACATTAGTACACAAGTTTAAATGCCATGGGACCACGCAGCCGCCATACCGCTTAGGAAGGAGATGCGTTCTTTGGTGCGAAAAGTGCAAACCAATCCCAGAACAACAGCAAAGGATCTTGTTAAAATGCTAGAGGAAGCAGGTACAAAAGTATCTATATCCACAGTAAAACAAGTACAATATCGAAATAAACTCAGAGGCCGCCCAGATGCCACTGCTCCAAAACTGCCGTAAAAAAGCCAGACTGCTGTGTGCAACTGCACATGGGGATGAAGATCATACTTTTGGATAAATGTCCTCTGGTCTGATGAAACAAAAATGGAACTGTTTGACCATAATGGCCATCGTTATGTTTGGAGGAAAAAGGGGGACGCTTGCAAGCTGAAGAACACCATCCTAACTGTGAAGCACGGGGGTGGCAACATCATGTCGTGGGGGTGCTTTGCTGCAGGAGGAACTGGTGCACTTCACAAAATAGATGTCATCATCAGGAAGTAAATGTATGTGGATATATTGAAGCAACACCTCAAGACATCAGTCAGGAATTTAAAGCTTGGTTGCAAATGGGTCTTCCAAATGGACAATAACCAAGCATACTTCCAAAGTTGTGGCTTAAGCACAACAAAGTTAAGGTATTGGAGTGGCCATCACAAAGCCCTGACCTCAATCCTATAGAAAATGTGTGGGCAGAACTGAAAAAGCGTGTAAAAGCAAGGAGTCCTACAAACCTGACTCTGTTGCAATAACTCTGTCAGGAGGATTGGACCAAAATGCACTCAATTTATTTTGGAAAGCTACCTGAAACGTTTGACCCAAGTTAAACAATTTAAAGGCAATGCTACCAAATACTAATTGAGTGTATGTAATCTTCTGACCCACTGGGAATGTGATGAAAGAAATAAAAGCTGAAATAAATCATTCTCTCTAGTATGATTCTGACATTTCTTAAAATAATGTAGTGATCCTAACTGACCTAAGACAGGGAATTTTTCTAGGAGCAAATGTCAGGAATTGTGAAAACTGAGTTTAAATGTATTTGGCTAAGGTGTATGTACACTTCTGACTTCAACTGTAATATAAAAACAGCAGTGTGTAACTACATAAGAAAAAAATCTGGAGTTGAACCCCTGTCCTCTGTATGACCTCCCATCTGGCCTTTTTTCTACATCTCTCTTGTCGAGGCGGATCTTGGTCATATGTTGAAGATGATGCATCTCATCCAGGGGCCTGATCATCAATAATCGGCTATAAAAGAGAGCCTCTTATCAGAGCTCTTCCTCTGCGAGCTGGGGAATTTCAGCAGGCTTCTGGCACTTAATCAACATTTATTAGCTTTAGTTATAAAGTCTCCATTATGGTTATTGTCTGGCTCTGATGGCAAGGGTTGACATTTCAATTTGAAGTACGCTGTTATCGCGCTCCTGCCCCGCAGATCATGGTTGACACCTGGAGCCAAGCAGTGGCCTCAGGCAGGGAAAACATTACTTACTGAATATCTGCTGCTTTACAGTGATAGCAGAGGGAGACATTTCCAGACCAGACACCTCTGGCTCAGGGAATCGCTTGTTCAATTTCCCGTTATCTTTCTTACAGCTAGCAATTCAAAAACCTTCATGTCTGATAGAGAACTAAGAGTAAGATCTATCATCTCCCGTAATACACTACATGACCAAAAGTATGTGGACACCTGCTTGTCAAAAATCGAATTCCAAGATCATGGGCATTAACATGGAGTTGGTTCATCCCTTTGTTGCTATAATGGCCTCCACTCTTCTGGGAAGGCTTTCCACTAGATGCTGGAACATTGCTGCGGGGACTTGCTTCCATTCAGCCACAAGAGCATTATTGAGGTCGGCACATATGTTGGGCAATTCATCCCAAAGGTGTTTGATGAGGTTGAAGTCAGGGCTTTGTGCAGGCCAGTTAAGATCCCCAAACTGTTGTCACAAAGTTGGAAGCACAGAATTGTCGAGAATGTCATTGTATGCTGTAGCATTAAGATTTCCCTTCACTGGATCTAAGGGGCTCAGCCCGAACCATGAGAAACATCCCCAGACCATTATTCCTCTCCCACCAAACTTTACATTTGGCACTTTGGGCAGGTAGCGGTCTCCTGGCTTCCGCCAAACCCAGGTTTGTCCGTGGGACTGCCAGATGCTGAAGCGTGATTCATCATTTCAGAGAACACATTTCCACTGCTCCAAAGTCCAGTGGTGGCGGGGTTTACACCACTCCAGCTGAAGCTTGGCATTGCATATGGTGATCCTATGCTTGTATGCGGCTGCTCGGCCATGGAAACCCATTTCACAAAAATCCTGATGAACTTCTAAAGACAGTTTGGAACTCGGTTGTGAGTGTTGCAACCGATGACAGAAAATGTTTACGTGCTTCAGCACTTGGTGGTCACTTTCTGTGAGATTGTGTGGCCTACCATTTCGTTCCAGAGCCATTGTTGCCCGAGACGTTTACACCCTCACAATAACAGCACTTACAGTGGAAGCTCTAGCAAGGCAGAAATTTGATGGACTGGCTTGTTGGAAAGGTGGCATCCTATGACGATGCCACGTTGAAAGTCACTGAGCTCTTCAGTAAGGCCATTCTACTGACAATGTTTGGCTATGGAGATTGCATGGCTGTGTGCTCAATTTTATATCTGTCAGTGGTGTGGCTGAAATATCCAAATCTACTAATTTGAAGGGTGTCCACATACTTTTGTATATAGTGTGTATTAAAAGATCTCACAATCAGGCGGCCATATGGTGTTGTGGTTTGAGGGGATATTCCAGTCAGCAGCTTGTAGGTTTCGGCCAGGCTGAGAGTTTTGCTGGGATGTGATTCAGGGAGAATTCCAGAATGGCGACAGTGGGCACAGACAGTCATGGTGGACTTACTCTTGACATGAGAATCTGCATGAGAAAGCTTTTGATTTATTGCTTCCTCATCTGCCTGACAAGATGGTACGCTGAGAGGAACTCAATAGCATGCTCTGCTATCTGTTGTAATTACAACAGATTACAACTCAAATCCAGAGGGGAATAGTCATCATAGCAAGAGATTAGATTAGATATGTCAAGTCAAGCGATAAAGAGATGGGCAATCTGTCATTTCAAACTCAGGACTTTTGTAAAACTGTCAAACATTTTAAGTTGGCTTGTCATGATCAGGCTTGGCGGGAGCTTTCAGCAGTCATTATTATTTCAACTCTAATTCAGATATTTTTTTTATGGATTTCTCAACCGCATAAACCATTAAAGGCCCAATGCACCTGTTTTTATATCAATATCAAATCACTTTATGGGTAACAATTGAGTACCTTACTGTAATAGCATCAATTAAAATGGACCATTTTTTAAATGTATTTTTTAAGGTTTGGAACGGAGAGGTTTGGATCTCCCCGAAACTCCCGCCCATGCAAACCTGCTTATCAACCAGCAACTATAAGGGAATAACACTAATCAAATATTTATTATTTTATAGTGTTTGTTTCATCAGCTGTAGTACAATATAAGACTAAATAAATTTGACTGATCTGGGCCTTTAATGCTTATAACATTGATAAGAAGATATTTAAACTTAAATAAATACATATTTCAAACCAAGTTGCTTGAAAATATTTTTGTATTCTGCACATACACTACATAACCAAAAGTATGTGGACATCTGCCTGTAGAACATCTCATTCCAATATCATCAAATCAAATCAAAGTTTATTTGCCACGTGCGCTGAATTCAACAGGTGTAGACCTTACAGTGAAATGCTTACTTACAGGCTCTAACCAATAGTGCAAAACAGGTATTAGGTGAACAATAGATAGGTAAAGTAATAAAGCAGCAGTAAAAAGACAGGCAATATACAGTAGCGAGGCTACATACAGACACTGGTTAGTCAGGCTGATTGAGGTAGTATGTACATGTAGTTATGGATAAAGTGACTATTCATATATGATGAACAGAGAGTAGCAGTAGTGTAAAAGAGGGGTTGGCGGGTGGCGGGTGGGACACAATGCAGATAGCCCAGTTAACCAATGTGCGGGAGCACTGGTTGGTTGGCCCAATTGAGGTGGTATGTCCTTGAATGTATAGTTAAAGTGACTACGCATATATGATAAACAGAGAGTAGCAGCAGCATAAGAAGACGGGTTGGGGTTGGCACACAATGCAAATAGTCCGGGTAGCCATTTAATTAACTGTTTGATTACCTGACAATTTTTAGGGCCTTCCTCTGACACCGCCTGGTGTAGAGGTCCTGGATGACAGGCAGCTTAGCCCCAGTGATGTACTGGGCAGTATGCACTACCCTCTGTAGTGCCTTGCGGTCAGAGGCAGAGCAATTGCCGTACCAGGCAGTGATACAACCAGTCAGGATGCTCTCGATGTTGCAGCTGAAGAATCTTTTGAGGATCTCAAGACCCATGCCTAATCTTTTTAGTTTCCTGAGAGGGAATAGGCTTTGTCGTGTCCTCTTCACGACTGTCTTGGTGTGTTTGGACCATGATAGTTTGTTGTTGATGTGGACACCAAGGAACATGAAGCTCTCAACCTGCTCCACTACAGCCCCGTCGATGAGAATGGGAGCGTGCTCGGTCCTCCTTTTCCTGTAGTCCACAATAATCTCCTTAGTCTTGGTTACGTTGTGGGATAGGTTGTTATTCTGGCACCACACGGCCGGGTCTCTGACTTCCTCCCTATAGGCTGTCTTGTTGTTGTCGGTGATCAGGCCTACCACTGTTGTGTCGTCTGCAAACTTAATGATGGTGCTGGAGTCATGCTTGGCCAAGCAGTAGTGGGTGAACAGGGAGTACAGGACGGGACTGAGCACGCACCCCTTGGGAGCTCCAGTGTTGAGGATCAGCGTGTCAGATGTGTTGCTACCAACCCCCACCACCTGGGGGCGGCCCGTCAGGAAGTCCAGGATCCAGTTGCAGAGGGAGGTGTTTAGTCCCAGGATCCTTAGCTTAGTGATGAGCTTTGAGGGTAATATGGTGTTGAGCTGTAGTCAATGAATAGCATTCTCACATAAGTGTTCCTTTTGTCCAGGTGGGAAAGGGCAGTGTGGAGTGCAATAGAGTCCAGCCCTGTGAAAGCGGCAGCTCTATCCTTTAGCTCAGTGCAAATGTTGCCTGTAATCCATGGCTTCTGGTTGGGGAATGTACGTACAGTCACTGCTGGGATGACATCCTCGATGCACTGATTGATAAAGCCAGTGACTGATGTGGTGTACTCCTCAATGCCATTGGAAGAATCCCGGAACATGTTCCAGTCTGTGAAAGCAAAACAGTCCTGTAGTTTAGCATCTGCTTCATCTGACCACTTTTTTTTATAGACCGAGTCACTGGTGCTTCCTGCTTTAATTTTAGCTTGTAAGCAGGAATCTGGAGGATCGAGTTGTGGTCGGATTTACCAAATGGAGGGCAAGGGAGAGCTTTGTACGCGTCTCTGTGCGTGGAGTACAGGTGATCTAGAATTGTTTTCCCCAACATTTAACATGTTGCTGGAAATTTGGTAGAACTGATTTAAGTTTCCCTAAAATAAAGTGTCTGGCCACTAGGAGCACCGCCTCTGGGTGAGTGGTTTCTTGTTTGCTTATTTCCTTATACAGCTGACTGAGTGCGGTCTTCGTGCCAGCATCTGTCTGTGGTGGTAAATAAACAGTCACGAAAAGTATAGCTGAAAACTCTCTAGTCAAGTAATGTGGCCTGCAATTTATCACAATTAAATCTAGATTTTGTGCACCAGTTGTTGTTTACAAATATGCACAGACCGCCCTCCCTCGTCTTACCGGAGTGTACTGTTCTATCTTGCTGTTTTAGCTGAGTATCCATGTCGTCATTCAGCCATGATTCTGTGAAACATCGGATATTACAGTTTTTGATGTCCCGTTGGTAGGATACTCGTGATCGAAATCGTCTAGTTTATTGTCCAATGATTGCACGTTAGTGAGTAGTATTGGCGGTAGCGGCAGCTTTCCCACTCGCCTTTTCCGGGTCCTGACCAGGCATCCGGCTCTTTGTCCTCTGTACCTGCATCGCTTCCTCTTGCAAATAACGGGGATGCCGGCCCTGCCGGGTGTTTGGAGAATGTCTTGTGTGTCTTGTTTGTTTAAGAACAAAAATCTTTGTCTAATCCGAGGTGAGTGCTCGCTGTCCTGATATCCAGAAGCTCTTTTTGCCGTAAGATACGGTGGCAGAAACATTATGTACAAAATAAGTTACAAATAAAGCTAAAAAAAACACATAATAGCACAATTGGTTGGGCACCCCGCCCTGCCATTTCTTCCAGGGCCATTTTGATGTTGTTTTGAAAACAGGCACTAATTATGGGTGATTAGGCCTGGTTCGCACTCTGCATTCCAATTCATCCGAAAGGTGTTCGATGGGGTTGAGGTCAGGGCTCTGTGCAGGCCTGTCAAGTTTTTCCACACCGATCTTGACAAACCATATGTACGGACCTTGCTTTGTGCACGGGGGCATTGTCATGATGAAATAGGGCCTTCCCCAAACTGTTGCCACAAAGTTGGAAGCACAAAATCATCTAAAATGTCATTGTATGCTGTAGCGTTAAGATTTCCCTTCACTGGAGCTAAGAGGCCTAGCCTGAACCATGAAAAACATCCCCAGACCATTATTCCTTCTTCACCAAAGTTTACAGTTAGCACTATACATTCGGGCAGGTAGCTTTCTCCTGGCATCCTCCAAACCCAGATTTGTCCGAACGGTGTCGCATGATTCATCACTCCAAAGAACGAGTTTCCACTGTTCCATAGTCCAATGGCGACGAGCTTTACTCCAGCCAACGTTTGGCATTGCACATGGTGATGTTCCAGAGGCAGTTTGGAACTCGGTAGTGAGTGTTTCAACCGAGGACAGACGATTTTTACGGTCCGGCTCTGTGAGTTTGTGTGGCCTACTACTTGCGACTGAGCCGTTGCTGCTCCTAGACATTTCCACATCACAACAGTACTTACAGTTGACCTGGGCAGCACTAGCAGGGCAGGAATTTGATGAACTAACTTGTTGGAAATATGGCATCCTATGACAGTGCCACGTTGAAAGTCCTTGAGCTCTTCAGTGAGGCCATTCTACTGACAATGTTTGTCTATTGGGATTGCATGGATCTATGCTCGATTTTATACACCTGTCAGCAATGGTTTTGGCTGAAATAGCCAAATCCACAAATTTTAAGTGGTGTCCACATACTTTTGTATATATACTGTACTTCTATATACACTGTACTTCTCTAGAAGTAAGAGATTGTGTGGGATTTTGAATCAAACAAGTAAAATATGTTATGAGAAAATTTGAACAGTCTTCAAACACATCTGAGGCAGTTGGCTCAAATTTACCAACTTCAATACTCACTTTGTGCGTTAGTTAAAGAGGCTAAATATGTTGATGTGGTAAACAAAGGGAAAATACTAAAATCATTGTGGTGTGCAAACACCTGCCAAAATGTCAAAACAGATGTGAAATACTACAGCACATGTTCATTGAAATAGTACAGCACCTGTTTGTTAGATGTGACATGTGCTTCTCTGGGAGTCTGGGGTGGTTACAACGTTTTAGGTCTACATACATTGATACGATTTGATTCCACAATGCCAGTTATGTTAAATTGACACCTGGTCGAATTGATAGTCAGATTAAGTCTTTCAGATAAAGGCTCTATTTTCTGAGAGCCAATCAGAAATAGTCAGAGGAGAGTAGAGCCTATTCATCTCTTCGGTGACGAGCTTCGGAGGAATGGCCTGTTTAACTTCTGGTGGCATGCTGAGAAGGTTGGATCGAAATTCAGCTGCTTTTTTCTCTCATCTCATGCTCACAAACCATGACGTTGCCTGCTGCCAGAGAATATCTTTGAGAAGTGTTGTCTGTTTCTTAGTTTTATTTTACACAGTATAATTGAAATATTTATATGAGTTTTATTCTAATTTAATTGATTGTCAAAACACCACAACACCCAGGTGGAAGGATTTCAGCAGCTGAAAATACTGAGTGATGTTTTGGAAGGATTTCCTTAAACTTGATGCATAACATATCTGTAATGACATACCAACTGGCACAGCAACGTGTATTCTGCCTCAAAGCATGAACACTGGTGAGACAGTTTCACTTCCAGGGCTGGGTTGTGGATAATGCTGTTCTGTTCTCTTTGCTCTTTATTTTTACTCCTGCTTAGTAAAGACCATCCCTTGAGGAGCTTTGACTGGTGTTTATGAGTGTTTTACAACAGTTTACACTCTGACAATTTAGACTAGACTGGGATTAAATCATAACACATTGTGCATTCTCACATTGTGGAAACATGCCAACAATTCAGTTGTTATTGAATTCTAGCCTTTAAAAAGGAAATGTAGCGCCAGATTAATCAACAGTCCAACAAGCCAGTCTCGCCTCCCCACAGGTGATGTTCTAAACAACTCTTCTGGACAACATTCTGGATGACTGTATTGAACATATGGTAATACTCACTCTTCCATTCATGTGTTTTCCCTTGCAGCTGCACTGGGATGCTTCGATACTAAATCATTGAGGTTTGTGGTATAGACATGCCAGACAGCCACAGCGTGGTATAATTTCCTAGCAGAATCCTAATACTTCAAAGCAATTCCAATTGATCAATTTAACTGCTTGTAGACAACACACTGAAAAGATAGCTGACATTTCTATTAAGGCTGAAAATGTTAGCCTTATTTCACTTGTCTAGCAGCCCATGTTATGCATTATGTACTTAGAATACAGGTTATATTGTATCTTCACTGCTTAATCTAGATATAATGACATCCAAGTACTTGCATTGTCATACTGCATATTTACACCTTAAGTGGTACATCAAAAAGAGTAAAACATTTATGGAGACACTTACAGTAATACAGTGGACATCATTGGGCCCTAAGTTCTGTGTCCATGCACTAATGATGCTTTTCGACTTACACCCTCCAGTGTTACACTAGTGTATACACCCTTATGGTATACTAGGGAAATTATGTTTCCATATCTGTAGGGCTGACAGCGGGGGCTTGTGGAGAGCAGAATCAACAACCTCTGCATAATCAAAACAGATGCTTTGTGAGAAGGTGTTAAAGGTCACAGTTAGCCATTCTTGTGTAAATGAAAGGAGAAAAGTACCAGTGGCCTGGCATTGGCACCGAGGCAGAGCAAGTGCCGACCCACAAGGATGGAAACAGAAAACTCTGAGCCTTTTGGGTAAACACTGTATGGAAATCTGTCATAAGTGACTACAGTCAGTAGCTCTAAGTGAATATTTGATTTGAGAGAGAAAAAAGTCTGCCAACCCAGAGGAACTATCCCAATCAGAAAGGGGAATCTGCTTTTGAACAAGATCAAATCGAATCAAATTGTATTGGTCACATACACATATTTAGCAGATGTTATTGTGGGTGTAGCGAAATGCTTGTGGCGAAATGCTCCTAGCGCCAACAGTGGAGTAATATCTAACCATCCACAACAATACACACAAATCCAAAAGTAAAATAATGGAATTAATAAATGCATAAATATTAGGACGAGCAATGTCGGAGTGCTATTGAGTAAAATACAGTAGAATAGAATACCGTATATATATATATGAACTGAGTAAAGCAGTATGTAAATATTATCAGTGACTAGTGTTCCATTATTAAAGTGACCAGTGATTCCATGTCGATGAATATAGGGCAGCAGCCTCTAAGGTGCAGGGTTGAGTAACCAGGTGGTAGACAGCTGGTGATGGCTATATAACAGTGATGGCCTTGAGATAGATGCTGTTATTCAGTCTCTCGATAACAGCTTTAATGCACCTAATATAATATAATAATATATGCCATTTAGCAGACGCTTTTATCCAAAGCGACTTACAGTCATGTGTGCATACATTCACACATACATAATGGACCACACATTCTACGTATGGGTGGTCCCGGGAATCGAACCCACTACCCTGGTGTTACAAGCGCCATGCTCTACCTTCGGGGTGATAGCTAGGTGAACAGGCCGTGGCTCGGGTGGTTGATGTCTTTGATGATATTTTTTGGCCTTCCTCTGACATCGGGTGCTGTAGGTGTCCTGGAGGGTGGGTAGTTTCCACCCTCTGGAGAGCCTTGCGGTTGCAGGCGGTGCAGTTGCCGTACCAGACGGTGATACAGCCAAACAGAATGCTTTCAATTGTGCATCTGTAAAAGTTTGTTAGAATCTTAGGTGACAACTCACATTTCTTTTGGTAAGGGACTGTACATTTGCAATATGGAGATTCTCATTGATTATACAGCAAATGCCGAAAAGTGCCCTTCATGTATGTAATAACCTAAACCGCAGTGCTGGCTATTTGTATTGTAATTCAAAGAATAAACCATGTTCTGATCGCAACATGAAACTATTGCTCACAGTGTCTATACAGCAAATTCTCCCGTGTTAAATCAACACTGAAAGAGTGGGACCATACAAACACTGGTACCAGGGTTAAATTATGACACTGCTTAGTGTAAAACCTATGAATATGTATATTTCCCAGAGTGCCTTGCGTTTCAAGTGAATAATAGAGTTACCACCCATGAATGTATTTGTTAGTGACAGAGAATTTTGTATTTTTTTTTTTTTTAATTGGCTTGTGAAAGTGAAATCCTATGTGATTATGTTGTAATAAAAAAATAAATGTATGTAAAAACAAAAAGAGACTGTTTCAATTTTTAAGTAGCAATTGGTCTTTGCATGGGCATGTAATGCCTATTCCACCCATGCATTACCAATGTTTTCCAGTAAAAAAATAAAAAAATATATAATATATATATATAGATACACAGTACCAATCAACAGTTGTACACACCTACTCATTCCAGGGATTTTCTTTCTTTTTACTATTTTCAACTTTGTAGAATAACAGTGAAGACATCAAAACTATGAAATAACACATATGGAATCATGTAGTAACCAAAATTAGGTTAAACAAATCATAATACATTTTATATTTCAGATTCTTCAAAGTAGCCTTGTAGGTACAGTCACCAGATGGGTTAGGTTTAGATCATTACACGTCTTTTAGATTGTCTGAAGCCTACATTTCCCAATCATAATTTAGGATAATAACATTCTGATTTAATAAAATAGGACAACAAACTAACTCCTTGAGTGCACAAAGGAGGACACACATTTCTGCTTTTCGGATTTTGACATTTGTGTGGGCTCTTTTTGTTCACTTAGTTGAGAATTCCCTGTAAGGAGAGAGACACAGAAGCCCAGCTAGCCTAGGTAGCTTTACTGTCCAGGCAGTCTCAAATAGAGGTCACTATTGAACGTTTTCAACGCTGCAGGAACTGTGTTTATTTTTTTCTATTCCGGGACAATGTTGACCATGCCTGCCTACTTTATTTTCTCCTCTACTCCAGTAGCTGGGTGCACTCTGGCCTGGTGGAGGTGTCACCGCATTGTCGGCTCTCCACAGCCAACTGACCGGTGCACAGCAGGGATCCCTCCCCGAAGGGGTCGCCCTCTTCGCTGGCCAATGGAGTTAGTAAACTGCATCTGGATTACTTGGTGGATGTTCCTGTTTTTGATCCTATCAACCGGCCATGGAGATACTTCACTCGCTGTGGAAGTCGAAAGCAGCGGCACCTGGCAGTGGGAGCCACTTTGGCAATGGGAAGCCTGGACAGGACACAGACTTCAAATAAGTTTGCCTCCCTGAATCCAGAGGTTCTGGCACCTTCATCCCTGGGGGTTTCAGCCTCAAGATTGGATCTGGAGGTACCTGCACCTTCGTCTTCAGGGGCTGAAGCTGTCGTAGTTCATGTGAGGTCCAACGACATTAGGAGGGCTAGCTCGGAACTGCTAAAAATGGATATGAAAGAACTTATTATAGCTCTGAAAGTTTCCAAAAAGCGGACAATTATTTAAGGCCCCGTTCCATCATTGGGCCATGGCTGTGAAAGATTCAGCAGGCTACTGTCATTCCACATCTGGATAAAAGATTACTGTAGCTCCGTTGGCATAACTTTTATAGATAACTTTGACACCTTCTAGAAACAGAACTTTCTCAATCAATCAATCAAATGTATTTATAAAGCCCTTCTTACATCAGCTGGTGTCAAAGTGCTGTACAGAAACCCAGCCTAAAACCCCTAACAGCAAGCAATGCATGTGTAGAAGCACAGTGGCTAGGAAAAACTCCTTAGAAAGGCCAGAACCTAGGAAGAAACCTAGAGAGAAACCAGGCTGTGAGGGGTGGCTAGTCCTCTTCTGGCTGTGCTGGGTGGAGGTTTTAACAGAACATGGCCAAGATGTTCAAATGTTCATAGATGACCAGTAGGGTCGAATAATAATAATCACAGAAGTTGTCGAGGGTGCAACAGGTCAGCACCGGCTTTTCATAGCCGATCATTCAGAGTATCTCTACCGCTCCTGCTGTCTCTATAGAGTTGAAAACAGCAGGTCCGGGACAGGTAGCACGTCCAGTGAGCAGGTCAGGGTTCCATAGCTGCAAGCAGAACAGTTGAAACTGGAGCAGCAGCACGGCCAGGTGGACTGGGGACAGCAAGGAGTCATCAGGCTAGGCATTCCTAAGGTATTTCCCTAGGGCTCAGGTCCTCTGAGAGAGAGAAAGAGAGAAATAAAGAGAGACAAAGAGAAAGAGAGAGATAATTCGAGAGAGCATACTTAAATTCACACAGGACACTGGAAAAGACAGGAGAAATACACCAGATACAACAGACTGACCCTGGCCCCGACCCATGAACTACTGCAGCATAAATACTGGAGGCTGAGACAGGAGGGGTCAGGAGACACTGTGGCCCCGTCCGATGATACCTCCGGACAGGGCAAAACAGCCAGGATATAACCCCACCCACTTTGCAAAAGCACAGCCTCCACACCACTAGAGGGATATCTTCAACCACCATCTTACCATCCTGAGACAAGGCCGAGTATAGCCCACAAAGATCTCTGCCACAACACAACCCAAGGGGGAGGGGGCGCCAACCCGGACAGAAAGATCACGTCGGTGACTCAACCCACTCAAGTGACGCACCACACCTAGGGACGGCATGGAAGAGCACCAATAAGCCAACGACTCAGCCCCTGTAATAGGGTTAGAGGCAGAGAATCCCAGTGGAGAGAGAACCGGCCAGGCAGCGACAGCAAGGGTGGTTCATTGCTCCAGTGCCTTTCCATTCACCTTCATACTAATGGGCCAGACTACATTCAATCATAGGACCTACTGAAGAGATGAGTCTGTAATAAAGACTTAAAGGTTGAGACCGAGTCTGAGTCTCTCATATTTGTAGGCAGACCATTCCATAAAAATGGAGCTTTATAGGAGAAAGCCCTTCCTCCAGCTGTTTGCTTCGAAATTCTAGGAACAGGAAGGAGGCCTGCGTCTTGTGACCATAGCGTACATGTAGGTATGTACGGCAGGACCAAATCGGAAAGTTAGGTAGGAGCAAGCCCATGTAATGCTTTGTAGGTTAACAGTAAAATATTTAAATCAGCCCTTGCCTTAACAGGAAGCCAGTGTAGAGAGACTAGCACTGGAGTAATATGATCACATTTTTTGGTTCTAGTCAAGATTCTTGTGTTTAGCACTAACTGAAGTGAATTTAGTGCTTTATCCGGGTAGCCGGAAAGTAGAGCATTGCAGTAGTCTAACCTAGAAGTGACAAAAGCATGGATGCATTTTTTGGCACAATGTTTGGACAGAAAGTTTCAGATTTTTGCTGTGTTACGTAGATGGAAAAAAGCTGTCTTGATATGTTCATCAAAAGAGGCTTCAGCATGTTTCATCAAAATATACAGCTGTGTGTCATCCACATAGCAGTGAAAGTTAACATTATGTTTCCGAATGACATCACCAAGAGGTAAAATATATAGTGAAATCAATAGCGGTCTTAAAACGGAGCCTTGAGGAACACCAACATGTACAGTTGATTTGTCAGAGGACAAACTATCTACAGAGACAAACTGATATCTTTCTGACAGATAAGATCTAAACCAGGCCAGAACTTGTCCGTGTAAACCAAGTTGGGTTTCTAATCTCTCCAAAAGAATGTGGTGATCGATGGTTTCAAAAGCAGCACTAAGGTCTAGGAGCCCGAGGACAGATACAGAGCCTCGGTCTGATGCCATTATAAGGAAATTTACCACCTTCACATATGCAGTCTCAGTGCTATGATGGGGTCTAAACCCAGACTGAAGCGTTTCATATACATTGTTTGTCTTCAGGAAGGCAGTGCGTTGCTGCGCAACAGCTTTTATATTTTCTTTGAGAGGAATGGGAGATTCGATATAGGCCGATAGTTTTTTATATCTTCTGGGTCAAGGTTTCGCTTTATCAAGAGATGCTTTATTACTGCCACTTTTAGAAAGTTTGGTACACATCCGGTGGATAGAGATCCGTTTATTATGTTCAACATAGGAGAGCCAAGCACAGGAAGCAGCTCTTTCAGTAGTTTAGTTGGACTAGGGTCCAGTATGCAGCTTGAAGGTTTAGAGGCCATGATTATTTTCATTAACGTGTCAAGAGATAGGGTACTAAAAAACTTGAGTGTCTCCTTTGATCCTAGGTCCTGGCAGGTCCTTGTGCAGACTCAGGACAACTGAGCTTTGGAGGAATATGCAGATATAAAGAGGAGGCCGATATCTGCTTTCTAATGATCATGATCTTTTCCTCAAAGAAGTTCATTAATTTGTCACTGCTGAATTGAAGGCCATCCTCCCTTAGGAATGCTGCATTTTAGTTAGCTTTGCGACAGTATCAAAAATACATTTAGGATTGTTCTTATTTTCCTCAATTAAGTTGGAAAAATAGGATGATCAAGCAGCAGTGAGGGCTCTTTGATACTGCACGGTACTGTCTTTTCAAGGTATTCGAAAGACTTCCTGTTGAGTGTAGTGCCATTTCCGTTTAAATTCTCTGGAAGCTTGCCTCAGTGCTCGGGTATTTTCTGTATAGCAGGGAGCTAGTTTCTTATGACAAATGTTTTTTTGTTTTTAGGAGTGCAACTGCATCTAGGGTATTGCGCAAGGTTAAATTGTGTTCCTCAGTTAGGTGGTTAACTGATTTTTGTGCACTGACGTCCTTGGGTAGGCGGAGGGAGTCTGGAAGGGCATCTAGGAATTTTTAGTCACGAGTGTAACCAGGAGGCGAGGCCTCATTTAACACAGTAAATTCATCAGGCTTAAGCCATGTTTCAGTCAGGCCAATCACATCAAGATTTAGTTGATCAGATTAGTTCATTGACTATAATTGACTTGGAAGTGAGGGATCTAACATTAAGTAGCCCTATTTTGAGATGTGAGGTATCACAATCTCTTTCAATAATGGCAGGAATGGAGAAGGTCTTTAATCCAGTGAGATTGCTAAAATGAACACCGCCATGTTTAGTTTTGCCCAAACAAGGTTGAGGCACAGACACGGTCTCAATGGGGATAGCTGAGCTGGCTACACTGACTGTGCTAGTGGCAGACTCCACTAAGCTGGCAGGCTGGCTCACAGCCTGCTGCCTGGCCTGCATCCTATCTCATTGTGGAGCTATGGGATTTAGAGCTCTGTATTTGTTCGTAGATAAGATGAGAGCACCCCTCCAGCTAGGATGGAGTCTGTCACTCCTCAACAGGCCAGGCTTGGTCCTGTTTGTGGGTGAGTCCCAGAAAGAGTGACAATTATCGACAAATTCTATTTTTTGGGAGGGGCAGAAAACAGTTTTCAACCAGCAATTGAGTTGTGAGACTCTGCTGTAGAGCTCATCACTCCCCCTAACTGGGACGGGGCCAGAGACAATTACTCGATGCCGACACATATTTCTAGCTGATTTACACACTGAAGCTATGTTGCAGTTGGTGACCTCTGACTGTTTCATCCTAACATTTTTGGTGCCGACATGGATAACAATATCCCTATAGTCTCTACACTTGCCAGTTTTAGCTTTAGCCAGCACCATCTTCAGCTTAGCCTTAAAACTTCTTGTGAGTCTCAAACCCGGGTCCGGAAGCGTAATCATCGCCTGACACTAATTAGCATAACGCAACAGACATACATCTTCCTAGAAAATATTCACATTCATGAAAAATCACAAGTGAAATATATTGGAACACAGCTTAGCCTTTTGTTAATCACCCTGTCATCTCAGATTGTCAAAATAAAAAAAAGTTTATCGATAGCCTAGCATAGCATTATGCCCTGCTAGCAGCAGGCAACCTGGTCATGAAAATCAGAAAAGCAATCAAATTAAATTGTTTACATTTGATGAACTTCGGATGTTTTCACTCACGAGACTCCCAGGTAGATAGCCAAAGTTCAAATTTTCCCAAAATAGTATTTTTGTAGGCGAAATAGCTCCGTTTGTTCTTCACGTTTGGCTGAGAAATCGACCGCAAATTGCGGTCACGACAATGCCGCAAATAATTCCAAATTAGCTCCATAATATCGACAGAAACATGGCAAACGTTGTTTAGAATCAATCCTCAAGATGTTTTTCAAATATCTATTCGATAATATATCAACCGGGACAATTGGTTTCTCAGTAGAAGCGATTGGAATAATGGCTACCTGTACTTTACGCAAGTTTTTCTCCGGAGCATCATGTGACCGCTACAATGTAGCCCCCTACGGGTATTCTTCAACATAAATGTGTAAAACTACATCACAATGCTGTAGACAACATGGGGAATACGTAGAAAGCGTAAGCTGGTTGATGGCACATTCACAGCTCAATAGGGATTCATTGGAATGCAGCGCTTTCAAAATATGGGGCACTTCCGGATTGGATTTTTCTCAGGCTTTCGCCTGCAACATCAGTTCTGTTATACTCACAGACAATATCTTTACAGTTTTGGAAACGTTAGAGTGTTTTCTATCCAAAGCTGTCAATTATATGCATATTCTAGCATCTTGTCCTGACAAAATATCCCGTTTAAAATGTGTTATTTTTTCATAAATGAAAATACTGCCCCTAGAGTCGCAACAGCTAGCCCTGCCCCCTGGAAAACAGTGTATAATCGCTGGATGATTCGTTTGAAGTCTAATACTGCGGGTAATGGAGTCGCCAATGACTAGGGTTTTCAATTTGTCAGAGCTAATGGTGGGAGGCTTCGGCGTCTCAGACCCCGCAACAGGAGGAATAGAGACCAGAGAAGGTTTGGCCTCTGACTTCGACTCGCTGCTTAATGCGGAGAACCGGTTGAAAGTTTCTGCCGGCTGAAAGACACAGTTTTAGCATTCCTACAGCATTTCCTTCCAGAAGCCATGAGAAAATTGTCCGGCTGCGAGGACTGTGCCAGGGGATACTACTATCTGTACTTACTGGTGGCATAGATGTTTCATGCTTCCCTACACTTAAGTTACCTTTGCCTCTAATGATTGCGTCTGAAGCTGGGCTTGGAGAACAGCTATCCTCACTGTAAGGCGATAGTTCTCCTGTATATTATGAGTACAGCGACTGCAATTAGAAGGCATCGTGTTATTGATACTACTTAGCTTCGGCTGGTGGAGGTCCTGACGAACCACGTCCAGATAAAGCGTCCGGAGTGAAAAGGTTGAATGAAAAAAGTAGAGCAAGGGAAAAATTGAAAATATAAACTGTAATTAAAAAGTAAAAAACGTAAAGTTGTCAGGTAGCAAACTAAGGTTAGCAACAAAATGCACAGCAGCAGGTAAACAAGTCTACAAGTTGTGAATGATGGGAGTCCATCCAAATTTTTGTGGCTCCTGGACTCTATCCACGCATTTCAAGGCTGCACTGAGACAACGACTTATCTATGACCCAAGCCCTGCTCAGATGATCCCTATCATTGTGACGCTGAGTTGTCGTAGTGCTGCAGCAAAGCTATATTGTCCCAGGAGTGTTGGAAGTCATAATGTAAGTAACCTAATGTATGTCCCCTGAATGCCTCTGTCAATCATATATCTATTGTATGCAGTAATCATGTGTCTATAATCCGGAGTTATACTGTAAGCACTGAGGTGGTGTGCCCTAGTAGGACTTTCACTGTGGGCAGCTCACCCAGGAACTATCAGCTCAAACATAAATATCACTGTCATGTCTACTTCTGATAAGATGCTCAGTAAAGCAATCAAAACCATCAAGCATCTCAGAAAAGTGCTAACAATAGCCCACATTAACACATTAACACATAAGAGACACATTCCAGTAAATAAATAAAAAAATAAAAAATGTAACCTTTATTTAACTATTAAAATGGCTACAAATTCAACAGCCTCATCTAAAGTCCATTCTTGTCGGAAGCTGCTATAGAACACCAAGTGCTAACAGTCAGTATCTGGATAATATGTGTGAAATGCTTGATAATGTATGTGATATCAACAGAGAGGTATATTTTCTGGGTGACCTAAATATTGACTGGCTTTCATCAAGCTGCCCAGTCAAGAAAAAGCTCCAAACTGTAACCAGTGCCCGCAACCTGGTTCAGGGTTATCAGTCAACCTACCAGGGTATTTACAAAAAGCGCAGGAATGAAATCAACCACATGTATCGATCACATCTTTACTAAAGTAGTATCAAAATCCATTGTATGTAGGGATCACAATACTGTAGCCATATCTAGGAAAACCAAAGTACCAAAGGCTGTTCCTAATTTTGTGTGTAAGAGGTCCTACAAGAGGTTTTGTAGTGATTCCTATGTTGATGATGTAAATAATATTTGCTGGTCCGTGGTGTGTAATGAGGCGCAACCAGACGCTGCACTTGACACATTTATGAAATTTCTTACTCCAGTTAGTAAGCATGCAACCATTAAGAAAATTACTTAAAAACTGTTAAATCCACAAGGATTGATGAGGAATTTAACATTTTTATGGTTGAGAGGGATGAGACCAAATGAATGGCAAATAAGTCTGGCTGCATAAATGATTGGCAAACCTACAGCAAATTGAGAAATCACATGACTAAACAGAACTAAAAATACTATGAAACAAAGATAAATGATATAAACAATGATCGTAAAAAGCTTTGGAGCACCTTATCCCTTGTGTGGTGTTCATGTTTTTGTTATTCACCCAATGACCAACAACATTATAGAGTTTTTAAAACAATACAGCCATAAAAATTTACGTGTAAATATTTAATATTTAACTTAGATGTTGACTATTATCAATTACAAGCAATATAGACAGCATACATGGTTAATATTTGTCAATTACCTCTGCTAGATCACATTTATCAATAAAAGCATTATCAAGCACATGCAGTGCATCTCCTACTCATTGAATGCACCAGATTTGCCAGTTCTTGCTGTGAGATGTTACCCCACTCTTCCACCAAGGCACTTGCAAGTTCCCGGACATTTATGGGGGGAATGGCCCTAGCCCTCACCCTCTAATCCAAAAGGTCCCAGACGTGCTCAATGGGATTGAGACCCGGGCTCTTCGCTAGCCATGGCAGAACACTGACATACCTGTCTTGCAGGAAATCACACACAGAATGAGCAGTATGGCTGGTGGCATTGTCATGCTGGAGGGTCACGTCAGGATGAGCCTGCAGGAAGGGTACCACTTGAGGGAGGAGGATGTCTTCCCTGTAACGCACAGCATTGAGATTGCCTGCAATGACATCAAGCTCAGTCCGAGGATGCTGTGACACACCGCCCCAGACCATGATGGAACCTCCACCTCAAAGCCGATTCCGCTCCAGAGTACAGGCCTCGGTGTAACGCTCATTCTTTCAACGATAAACGCAAATCCGACCATCACCCCTGGTGAGACAAAACCGCAGGCCCATGGAGGAGGAAGACAGAGTAAAGGCAAACAGAAAAACTTTTTGTAAAAAATGTACTTGTTTTCACCTACACACACACTTTTCCACACTTTTATTACCCCGAAAACGTGTTATTTTACATGTTCGTGTCTCAGGTTGAAGAAATAATTAATTAATTGTATCATTGAATATGGGTCCCTCATTCATTACAAAACCCACTGATATTGCCAACTACTTTAATGATTTTTTCATTGGCAAGATTAGCAACCTATACATCCAAGTATAACTGACCAAATTATGAAAGGGGAAGGTAGGTTGGGAAAGGAAGGAAAGGGCGGGTCAGATGGGATTGGAGGAATGACTTCATTAGGGAGCAGTCTCTGCAGGGCAGCCCTGGCCAGTCAGTTGGAGAGTGGTGACATGGTGGCGAAGCAGTGGCGCGATGACCAGGCTGAGTAGTAGAAATGGAAAAGGTCTTAGTGTGGCACCTATCCAGGATACGCTGCAATTTGCTTACTCTGGATGTCCAGCTGAGACATATATTCCTCAATAAACTGACAGTTTCCACATTAGAAATTTGTCCGGTCAAAATGATCCTGGAACTATGCAAAGTAGGTGGAGCTCCTACACGGGAGGAAACAATCATTGTAGTATCTGAAGGTGGTAGTCGGCAATCTATTAAATGTCAGTTTCCCCGTATGGCGGAAAATGGTAGACACCATTTTGGAAAAAGTCAGTTAAAATCTACACAAATAAAATAGATTTGCAAGGAAACAGCTAAAAGTGAATCATTGCACAGTGTGCTACAGTGAGGGAAAAAAGTATTTGATCCTCTGCTGATTTTGTACGTTTGCCCACTAACAAAGAAATGATTAGTCTATCATTTTAATGGTAGGTTTATTTGAACAGCAAGAGACATAATAACAACAAAAACATCCAGAAAAAAGCATGTCAAAAATGTTATAACTTGATTTGTATTTTAATGAGGGAAATAAGTATTTGACCCACTCTAAATCAGAAAGATTTCTGGCTCCCAGGTGTCTTTTATACAGGTAATGAGCTGAGATTAGGAGCATACTTTTAAAGGGAGTGCTCCTAATCTCAGTTTGTTAACTGTATAAAAGACACCTACCATTACAATTATAGACTGATTATTTATTTGTCAGTAGGCAAACGTTGTCACGCTCTGACCTTAGATATCTCTGTTTTCTTTATATTTTGGTTAGGTCAGGGTGTGACAAGGGTGGGTATGCTAGTTTTTGTATTGTCTAGGGTTTTTGTATGTCTAGGGGTTTTGTAGGTCTAGGTAATTTGTATGTCTGTGGTGGCCTGATATGGTTCCCAATCAGAGGCAGCTGTTTATCATTGTCTCTGATTGGGGTTGATATTTAGGTAGCCATTTTCCCTTTTGTGTTCATGGGTTCTTGTCTATGTGTAGTTGCCTGTCAGCACTCATTTGTATAGCATTTTGTTTGTTTGTTTGTTTGTTTGTTTGTTTGTTTGTTTGTTTGTTTGTTTGTTTGTTTGTTTGTTTGTTTGTTTGTTTGTTTGTTCAGTGTTCATTCTTTTAATAAATAAGAATGTACCCATACCACGCTGCGCCTTGGTCCGATCCTTATAACAAATTTGACAAACGTACAAAATCAGCAGGGGATCAAATACTTTTTTCCCTCACTGTAGCTAGTTATATTGAATCGCACAGTTTGTAGGATCACCACAGTTATAGGCAGCCAGTCTTAACCCAACCACAGACTAAAAACCAGCTATCACTAGGTCCTACAATAAACACAGCCAAAGCACAAAACTTGCCTGCATAACAACAGAAAGGAGAGATTGGTGACTTACTCAATGTTGTTAAATGCTGGGGCCCATCAAAACAGCAACGCAACGGAGGAAGTGTTACCAGTATCATAGCAAAGAGAGAAGCACCTTGGAGGAGATACTGAAAAAATACTGAAAAAAAAATACATACATGTAAAGTGCTGGTCCCATGTTTCATGAGCTGAAACAAAATATTCCAGAAATGTTCTGTATCCACAAAAAGCTTATTGCTCTCAAATTTTGTACACAAATTTATTTACATCCCTGTAAGCAAGCATTTCTCCTTTGCCAAGATAGTACATTCACCTAATAGGCAGGGAGACAGACATGACCTCCACTTCCGGCTTCTTCACCTGCGGGATCATTTGAGACCAGCCACCCGGACAGCTGATGAAACAATAGTATTTCTGGCTGTAATGAAGCCCTTTTGTTGGGAAAACTCATTCTGATTGGCTGGGCCTTGCACCTCAGTGTGTGGGCCAGTCTCCCAAGTGGGTAGACCTATGCCCTCCCAGTCTGCACCGCTGCCCAGTCATGAGAAATCTATAGATTATTAGCGCCTGAGGAATGTATTATGTATTACATTTCCTTATAAGAACTGTAACTCAGTATAATTGTTGAAATCGTTGCATGTTGCTTTTATATTTTTGTTCAGTATAGATTCCAGTACAGACCAGTGGAAGCCGGGAGGGAGGAAAGCGCAGAAGAGTCAAAGAGTAAATCCAAGTAAACTAAACCAAGTCAAGTTTGGCAGTAATCCAAAAACATCCAAGGCACAATGTCAAGTGGAAGCGTGAAAGCAGGTGTCTGCTCAGATAATGCCCCAGTGCAGGCCCCAGTGTACAGTAGGGTGCCCAGGTATATCCATCAAAAGTTTCAGCAGAGCTGTTTTGTATGTCTCCTTAAACTCTCTATGCAATATTTCCCTATTGCTCAATCTGTTCAAAGCCAGATGAAACAAAGCTAAATAGGGACAAAAATCCACTAAAAGATTTTCAGCTACAAACACTGATCAGAGAAATAGATATGCTTGCCCTCATCTTGAAAAGCTGTTTATTCAATTGCTTTCACCTACTACAGTAGTTATGTTGGTCTATTGTACTTCAAACAATATGTAGGCAGGTTGCTTAGATTTCAACCTTATCAAACAGCCTAATTCATACTATTAGAGCAGGTGCTCCAACAATAATGTGATTTGTACCACATAGAAGTTAAAGTATTGGATTCTTCACATATCACACTAATCCCATTCCACTACCATTTCAATCTTTTTTTATTATGTGAAAGAAACGTTGCTTTTACACTTACAAGACCATCATGCTTGATTGAGAGAGCTGTTTTGCCTTGTAGTAATGTGGTACCTGCCTGTATTTCCTTAAACCTTTTATTTTAGCAATTCATATAATTGAGAAAAATATATATTTCATAACATATTTGTTGGGTCAGTAACACCCAACAGGTGTGGACAGAGTTGGACAGAGTCACTCATATATAGACTATAGAGCCTGTCTCTATTCCTGATTTATGTAACCATTAGTTTACCTGTGTAATATTGACATAAGCTCAGAAACACTTGTTTTGCCAACATAATAGTCCTGTAGCTTAAAGTTAAGTGTGTATTTGTATTTATTTTGCAATAAAGATGGTGACGCTAAAAAAATACACATTTACAATAGGCCTACATCTGAAAATACATACAGCCTAATGATATATGAGTGCCCAAAACACACCTGCTCTCTTTCCATGACAAAGACTGACCAGGTGAATTCAGGTAAAAGCTATACTTATTGATGTAACTTGTTAAATCAACTTCAATCAGTTTAGATAAAGGGGAAGAGACAGGTTAAAGAAGGAATTTTAGGCCTTGAGACAAATGAGACATGGATTGTGTATGTGCGCCATTCAAAGGGTTAATGGGCAAGACAAAATATTTAAGTGCCTTTGAACTGGTATGGTAGTAAGTTCCTTGGATATTGGTTTGTGTCTCGAACTGCAACACTGCTGGGTTTTTCACACTCAGCAGTGTTCCTAATGTTTGGTATACTCAATGTATATATAAATTATGTGTTTTGTTTCACAGAATTGATTGTCCAGGGCCCGGTTTCCCAAAAGCATCTTAAGGCTACGTTCATCGTTAGAACCTCCGTAGGCACAACTAGGCAAGGGCTGTATACCATGTATACCGGGTATTTGGAAATAGCCATGGGATGGTTTTTCAATACCATCAAAATTATTTATTTTCTAAGTTATTACCTCAACTTGTGCAATACGTTATGCGATAAAGCAGATTGCATTCTTCATTTCACCGCTTACGTTATTTAAAATTCTGAAGCTTATCGCAAGTCCCCAGAACATTTCGTCCAGTCACGTGTTCGTTTGTAAATAGCACCACGGAAGAAAGCGAGCTGGTGAGTCCATATCGTTCTATATCTATCAGCGAATATATATATATATATATATATATGCAATTCATTACTAAATGTTTGCCATCAAATAACTTATAATGGCTTTCTGCCAGAAGTCAAAGAGCTGTGGATGAGTTATCTGTACAAATGCCATTTTTTCTCTGTGGTTCTGACTAGTGTTTTATTTCTTCTCTGTTCTTTTCCCATCTGCTCAGTATACGCACGCTGCTCTTCCTTCAGAAAAGCATGCATTACAACTTTGTTCATTTGCACTATTTCTCTCGTAATGTTCACCTTTAAATGTCCACACTCACAGAAAATTACATTTGATAGCTACTAGCTATGCTTTTAGAACTTTATGAGCTGGATTTGCCTGTATTTGCAATTGGTTTATATTCGCTTTCGCTCGTTAGCATTTAGCTAACTGCGCTATTAGTTTGTCCAAATATTGTTAGCAATCTGGTAATAGAGGCCCAATGGGCTTTTCTTGCATTCCTAGCACCCCCTTGTGTGCTATGCCTGAAATACCATAAATTCCTGGATGAGAGAAGAACAGTATGACGATATGAAAATCCGTATTTGACTCAAGCCAAACATCCCCAGATATCTCCACCACACAGAGTTGTACATAACAAAGATAAACCGAGTTGTTACAGGTACGTAATACCTTCAGTACCAACACAGTGAAAAAGCTCATTTATTGCTTGTAAGTGATATAAATATGCCTCAAGTATGGACTGCTTCAACTAGTACCAAAACCTCTACTCCAATAAACTTCTACTCCAACATGAACTAACTGAAAGCCACACCCCCACTAAGCCATGCCTCCAATATAAATTCCCAGTGTGCATTGCCTTTTTGAATGAATTGTAGAGTTACCATCCATGACTGCATTTTATTTTCAATCCTGTGGTGTTCATCAAGTGAGTTGTTAGATGCACATTATAATACAAGTATAAAGTGTGTCATAAATTTGCATAGATTAGAATGCATTATTTGTATGTTTGGTGAAATCCTAATAACATTGGCTGACAAACTTTGTTAATCAGTTTCCAGATTTCCTCATAACTCCCTCCCATTTTAAGAAATCTCCCATCCAGGATTTCTGCAAGAACTGGGAATTTTACCAGAATTTTGCAACCCTATCTGCTTGTCACATTATGCTGTCTGATTTTAATTGTTTTCGAAAAAAGGTATGTTATTCATCTTCATGTCGCATAAGATTAATCAATCAATGATTGTGCACACAAAAACACAAATGAAAAAATAAATAAATACCAAACTGCAGTAGAGAATGCTGGGAAATATGACAATGATGGGTGTGGTTTGGGTTCAGAGTGATGCGTATGAGTTTCATGCCCCTGTATTATGTTAAAACTAGGCCCCTCAAAATAATGCCTTATGGCATAAGGTAGAATGATGTTATCTGTCACTTGTCGTTCGGTATTGGCTCAAAATCCAGCAAGTATTGTGAGTAATGATTTATAGGTTCTTCCCCATTTCATTTTTCATGACGTGTCTTTTTGGTTAGCTTACTGACACATTAAGATGAAGTGGCATGTTTGATAAATGTCAGATGCAATATAAAAGCTATCTGGGTGGTTGTACGAATCTAATACTGACTCTAATAATGCCCCCAACATCCCTTAGCAGCGCATGATTTTTATGTCTTGTGTTATTTCATGTCAGAACCAGCTGGTGGTCTTGTTTAGGATAATTTAAAAAGAGGGATTCAATCAGGACTGGGAGAGGGGAAAAACCGCACATTGTCACGGCTGTTGAAGTAAGTGGACCAAGGTGCAGCATGGTGACCGTGCATTTTCTTTTATTTTGAAAAATGACACCAACAAAACAACAAATGAGAAAACAACCGTGAAGCTACAGGCTATGTGCCATAAACAAAAGTAAACTTCCCACGAAGACAGGTGGAGAAAAGGGCTACCTAAGTATGGTTCTCAATCAGAGACAACGATAGACAGCTGAACCTGATTGAGAACCCTACCCAGCCAAAACATAGAAATACAAATAATAGAATATACAGTGGGGAGAACAAGTATTTGATACACTGCCGATTTTGCAGGTTTTCCTACTTACAAAGCATGTAGCGGACTGTAATTTTTTATCATAGGTACACTTCAACTGTGAGAGACCGAATCGAAAACAAAAATCCAGAAATTCACATTGTATGATTTTAAGTAATTATTTAGCATTTTATTGCATGACATTTACATTGACATAAGGATTTGATCACCTACCAACCAGTAAGAATTCCGGCTCTCACAGACCTATTAGTTTTTCTTTAAGAAGCCCTCCTGTTCTCCACTCATTACCTGTATTAACTGCACCTGTTTGAACTTGTTACCTGTATAAAAGACACCTGTCCACACACTCCATCAAAGAGACTTCAACCTCTCCACAATGACCAAGAATAGAGAGCTGTGTAAGGACATCAGGGATATTGTAGACCTGCACAAAGCTGGGATGGGCTACAGGAAAATAGGCAAGCAGCTTGGTGAGAAGGCAACAACTGTTGGCGCAATTATTAGAAAATGGAAGAAGTTCAAGATGACGGTCAATCAAACTCGGTCTGGGGATCCATGCAAGATCTCACCTCGTGGGGCATCAATGATCATGAGGAAGGTGAGGGATCAGCCCAGAACTACACGGGCCAATGACCTGAAGAGAGCTGGGACCACAGTCTCAAAGAAAACCATTAGTAACACACTACACCGTCATGGATTAAAATCCTGCAGCGCAGACAAGGTCCCCCTGCTCAAGCCAGCACATGTCCAGGCCCGTCTGAAGTTTTCCAATGACCATCTGAATGATCCAGAGGAGGAATTGGAGAAGGTCATGTGGTCTGATGAGACATAAATAGAGCTTTTAGGTCTAAACTCCACTCGCCCGTGTTTGGAGGAAGAAGAAGGAGGAGTACAACCCCAAGAACACCATCCCAACCGTGAAGCATATAGGTGGAAACATCATTCTTTGGGGATGCTTTTCTGCAAAGGGGCCTGGACGACTGCACCGTATTGAGGGGAGGAGGATGGGGCCATGTATAATGAGATCTTGGCCAACAACCTCCTTCCCTCAATAAGAGCATTGAAGATGAGTTGTGGCTGGGTCTTCCAGCATGACAATGACCCGAAACACACACCCAGGGCAACTAAGGAGTGGCTCCGTAAGAAGCATGTCAAGGTCCTGGAGTGGCCTAGCCAGTCTCCAGACCTGAACCCAATAGAAAATCTTTGGAGAGAGTTGAATGTCCGTATTGCCCAGCGACAGCCCCGAAACCTGAAGGATCTGGAGAAGGTCTGTATGGAGGAGTGGGCCAAAATCCCTACTGCAGTGTATGCAAACCTGGTCAAGAACAACAGGAAACGTATCATCTTTGTAATTGCAAACAAATGTTTCTGTACGAAATATTAAGTTCTGCTTTTCTAATGTATCAAATACTTACGTCATGCAATAACATCCTAATGAATTACTTAAAAATGCTACAATGTGATTTTCTGGATTTTTGTTTTAGATTCAGTCTCTCACAGTTCAAGTGTACCTATGATAAAAAATTACAGACCTCTACATGCTTTGTAAGTAGGAAAACCTGCAAAATCGACAGTGTATCAAATACTGTTCTCCCCACTGTAAAATACCCACCCCAACTCACACCCTGGCCAAACCAAAATAGAGACATAAACAATATCTCTAAGGTCCATGTGACACACATAGAGGAGTGATAGAGATGATGACGTCAGACTATGTTCCATGATCCATTTTCACAAAAATATATTTGCATCCACAAACTAAACTAAATTATATTGAATTGTGTGTAGTAAGTTTTTGTAAAGCTAAAAGTTGTTTTCTGGGATATCTGTGGTCTGACAGAGATATGTTGGGACTTGTCTCTCTGCATGCCTGTGATTGAAAGTGTTCATCATTTTCCCTTTAGTTCTCTCTCCTACTGTGAAGTATCAGACAGTTCTGTGTAATCGAATAACCTTGTAGATACATAGCTGGACCACAGGTGAGCTATCAACTCCAAAGGGCCAAGTGTTGAGAGACCTGCACACTCCTGCCCTTCAAATCTACTCTTTCAACAGACCCTCAAAGATGTTTATAAGCATGCTATATATTTATAATGGGATCAATTACATTTATAAAGTACATCATTTTATATTGTATAGAAACAGTCCATTAACTGCCTCAGCAGCCCTTCAAGGGGGTTCTCTGTGAGTCAGTGTGTGCTCTTGCAACTTATTAACTTCTTCAGGATTGGTGGGTCCCCTGCAGGATGTTGAGCTAATGTAGGCTAATGTGATTACCATGAGGTTGTAAGTAACAAGAACATTTCCCAGGACATAGACATATCTGATATTGACAGAAAGATTAACAATAATTTAAGCTATCTGCACTGTCCAATTCACAGTAGCTATTACAGTGAAATAATACCACGCTATTGCTTGAGGAGAGTGCACAGTTTTGAACATGAACAGTTATAAATAAACAAATTAGGCACATTTGGGCAGTCTTGATACAACATTTTGATTTAAATGCAATGTTTTTTTGGATTAGCCTTAACCTTTGCACATACACTGCTGCCTATACACTAGTGGCCAATATCTATATTGTACCTGGGCTGGAATAATGCATTATCGCCTTTCTCCTGCATTTCAAAGATGGTACAACTTTCTTTTGAAAAAAACGTTTTTGTTGTTGTATTATCTTTTACCATATCTAATATATTATATTCTCCTACATTCTTTTCACATTTCCACAAACTTCAAAGAGTTTCCTTTCAATGTCACGTTCGTTATAAGGATCGGACCAAGGCGCAGCGTGGTATGCGTACATTCTTATTTATTTAAAGAATGAAGACGGAACAAACTAACAAAATGAAATGTGAAGCTATACAAACAAGAAGTGACAGGCAACTAACTACACATAGACAAGATCCCAATGAAACACAAAGGGGAAATGGCTGCCTAAATATGATCCTCAATCAGAGACAACGACAAACAGCTGTCTCTGATTGGGAAACATATCAGGCCAACATAGAAATACAAAAACCCCTAGACCTACAACAACCCTAGACATACAAAACCCTAGACATACAACACTAGAGTACCCACCCTAGTCACACCCTGACCTAACCAAAAATATATAGAAAACAGAGATATCTAATGTCAGGGGGTGACATTTAAATGGTACCAAGAAAATGCATATCCTTGCTTCAGAGCCTGAGGTACATTTGGGTAAGGCATTTTAGGCGAAAATTTGAAAAAAAGGGTCCGATCATTAAACTCCTACACAAGCATTTGGAATCAAGCTGTCAAATCAATTGGGTTGAAAACATCCTGCTTACTCACATTAAAATGAATCTAGCAGAAAAATGTAAAGAGTGAAAGCTAAGGTTTTCCCATTGGTTTGGCAATCCTCTCTCCTGCTAGCAATGGATGGATGACGGATGAGGTCGGTGTGGTCGGACATTTAAAAATATCTCTGATAACTACAGTATCTTCACTGCATCAGAGGCTTTTACCTTTAACTTCTTATGGCTGGGGGGCAGTATTGAGTAGCTTTGATGAATAAGTTGCCTAAACTAAATGGCCTGCTCCTCAGTCTCAGTTGCTAATATATGCATATTATTATTAGAATTGGATGGAAAACACTCTAAAGTCTCTAAAACTGTTTTAATGATGTCTGAGTATAACAGAACTCATATGGCAGGCAAAATCCTGAGAAGAAATCAAAACAGGAAGTGATAAATCTGAGCTTGGTATGTATTCACCACAGTTCCCAATGAAATCCCCGGACCCGGGAGCGTAATCATAGCCTCAAACGAATTAGCATAACGCAGCGGACATAAAAACCCCTAGAAAATGTTCCTATTCATGAAAATCACAAATTAAATATATTGAGACACAGCCTTTTGTTAATCAAACTGTCATCTCAGATTTTCAAAATATGCTTTACAGCCAACGCTAGACAAGCATTTGTATAAGTTTATCATGGCATAATGCTATGCTAGGCTCTGCTGGCAGCAGGCAACATTTTCACAAAAATAAGAAAAGCAATCAAATTAAATAATTTACCTTTGAAGAACTTCGGATGTTTTCACTCAGAAGACTCCCAGTTAGATAGCAAATGTTCCTTTTTTCCATAAATATTATTTTTGGAGGCAAAATAGCTCCCGTTTGTTCGTCGCATTTGGCTGAGAAATCGACCGGAAAATGCAGTCACTACAACGCCGAACCTTTTTCCAAATTAGCTCCATAATATTGACAGAAACATGGCAAACGTTGTTTAGAATGAATCCTCAAGGTGTTTTTAACATATCTATTTGATAATATATCCGTCGAGACAGTTGGTTTCTCATAAGAAGCGATTGGAAAAATGGCTAACTCAGTACTTACGCAAGATTTTCTGCGGGAGACATCATGTGACCACTTGCTAAATGTGGTCCCTTACGGTTATTCTTCAACATATATGCGTAAAGAGACGTCACAATGCTGTAGACACCTTGGGGAATACGTAGAAAATGTAAGCTCATTCGTAGCTCATTCACAGCCATATAAGGAGTCATTAGCATGAGGCGTTTTAAAAAAATGCAGCACTTCCTGATTGGATTTTTATCTGGGTTTCATATTTAACATCAGTTCTGTTGCACTCACAGACAATATCTTTGCAGTTTTGGAAACGTCAGAGTGTTTTCTATTCAAAGTTGTCAATTATATGCATAGTCGAGCATCTTTTCGTGACAAAATATCTTGTTTAAAACGGGAACGTTTTTATCCAAAAATTAAAATACTGCCCCCTAGTCGTAAAATGTTAAAGATGTTGCACGTCCTAGGGGTTCCACTAGATGTCAACCATCTATAGAAATTTTAATGAGACTTCTACTGTGTTGTGGGACTGAATGAGAGCAGAATCTATCAGGTGACTGGCAGTCAGCCATTTTCTGATGAAGCGCATTTCCACTTGCGTTCCATTGCTCATCAAGACACAAAGGAATACTGCGGTTGGAACTTTATTGAAGCTATATGTTAAAAACAACCTAATAATTGATTCTCCTCCTAATAATAATCCTAATAATTGATTCTCGACGTAACGCTGACCAGAATGAGCGTTTGGATATGTATACCAAACACGCTAACAAACGGAGGTATTTGGACATGAATAATGGACATTATCGAACAAACGAAACATTTATTGTGGACCTGCTCTCCACAGGGTAGTGCAGTCTCAATATGTACGTATAAAACATCACCATAATCAAGCACTGACATAAAAGTAGCCTGTACAATTCCCTTTCTGTGCTGTGATGACAGACAAGATTTGGCAATTATTCAGTGAATCATTCAGTCATGGTTGGTCTGGTGGGGTGGTTGACGGTATGTTTGCGTCTTTGTGTTGGGGAGGTGGAAGGGATGTGGTCTGAGCTAGCAGTTGCTAGACGGAGGTGGCAGTTGTGGTTGGTCGATGCTATGTCCAGGGTTGGTGATGATTTTGAGGCTGGGACCGGGAAAACCTGGGTTGGTGTTGGGGCCGGGTTGGAAATCGTGTTGGTAACAGGGATGGAAAACCAGGGGTTGGTGCTGAGTCTGGTGCTGGGCCTGGATATATATTGGGGAGGAAAAACAACCAAAGGAGCAAGCAGACACACAAGTGAACCATAGATCCAGAGGTCAATGTTGATACTTCCCTGTGGCCTGCTCACTCTGGGTGAAGGTGTGATCCTTGATCCCTCCTCCGAGCCTCATCTGGTGGTCTGGTGCTGGGCATTGTGCTAGAAATCTAAATCTAGATTGGTGCTGGGTCTGATGCCGGGTCTGCAGAGGGGAGTAAGGACAATCTACGGAGCAAGCAGGGGATTCCTAGACCTTGAGGTCAATTATGGGATTCCTTTGTCGTCTGGTGTTTGTTCCCTCCTCCGCACCTCGTCTGGTGGTCTAATGCTGGAATCTGGGGCAATCTTGGCGTATGCTGGATCTGATGGGAATGGGTCTGTGAGGGTGTTGTTTACTAGAACTCTGCTTGAGATGTTCTGGTCACAGGATTCCATCCAGTGGATGAGGTGTTGAGGAAGTTATTAATCTTGGTTAGCATCCTCTGCAGGAAGCCATGACTGACCCTGTGAAAAGCCTTCTCCTGGTCTAGGCTGAGAAAGCCCAAAGGGGTCCTGCACTCCTGGGAGAGCAGGATGAGATCTCTCATCAGGGTCGAGCTTGAAGGAACTACTATGGATGCTGCAGGTATGGTCTGGGGCTATTACTGAGGGAAGGTGGGTCTGGAACCATTTCATGAGGGCATTGGTAGGGCTGTGATGGTAACAACATTTTGTTAGCTGGTGATTGTCAAGCAAATAATTGCTGGTCTCAGGGTAATTGACCGTACATAAACACATTTAGCATCTCATGGCTTCTACGCACAGCCTACATGCCTACATGCAGACCTTTGGAACATCTACATTTAAAAAGTCTAATAAATCCATGTAATATAGCCTACACCATCACAATAAATCCCTTATTTTAGACAGGTCTAAAGAAATATGATATGAAGAAAATGTATTATATTTCAGAAGAACATAATAGCCTACTCTGAGTTGTCCTTATGTTAGGCCCCTATCTGGCTATACCATATGGCTGTGGGCTACGCTAGTTCAACCCTCAAGATTTGCTTAGAATTTCGTGACAATTTTTATATTATTTTATATTATGAAAAATACAATTGAACATAGCTGAGTAAAATAGAAAGGATATTTTCTTTGAACGATTTGAGTGGGTGCGCACATGTGGCTTTTCCAATATGCTTAATTTAGAGTTATTTATGTAACTGTAGTTGTAATACAAATGTTGGGCTATTTGTTTTGATTTTTAATACATTCTAAGGCTACATGATAGCGAATGGAGGAAGCTTTTCCCTTGGTTCATTTTCATGCCAACCAGGCAGGCTATACTCCTGTTGTGAAGAGAAGCAATGTGCTTCATATTGGGAAAGTTGAGAAATAAATATAGTAGGCATAGCCTAAAGAAAACTGATGAGATCCTTCTCTTTTTAAAAGGCCATCTTTTTTAAGAGGCCATCACAATTTCGTTTTCTCACGCAATTGCATAGCCTATAGAAATGTTGCGCAACATGAGCTCATGGGCTCTAATGAAGTGTTTGATTAGATTTTCGATTATATTTGCATTGATGTCAGAGTAATTAGAAGGGCAATAGAGTGATGAGTACAAGACAGTTAGCACATTTGGTAAGCTACTAATGACCATCAGCAGCATCAGAGCTTGGAGAAGCCTAATTACTTTGACTGAACCATCAGGTAGAATTTGACTGCTGTCATGACTTGTGACCGCCAGTGTGGCGGTAGCCTTGATCATGATTTGTAGTCTATGGAAAGGAGGTTAATTGAGGCGCAGGAATGAGACCGTACTCTGTCACATGGACCCACATGGATGTTGTAAAGGGACAGGATGGGTTTTTTCTTTGACCGACCTTCCCCCTCCAAGCCCTGGAGTTTGATTTGTGCTGGATCTTCTTCTGTTCTTCCTAATAGAGGGTGGAACAGTATTCTTTGGTTTCTGCCATATTCCACCCCTCTAGCTGGAGGAGGCTTATACCCTGACGACAAAATAAATGTAGAAATCTATATTATTCAATTATTGTACCCACACTGCTCGTGTGCGCCAACGAGCGTCTGCCTTGTCAAGGGCTAAAGTAGAAGTCAGTTCTATTTGTGACGCATGATAAATTGCTGTTAAATTTGATAAGGGCACTCCTCCCTCACCGTGTTTGCCCATTCACAACACAGGTCATAAACCGGTACACTGCGATTTACAGCATTTGGGTGTCACCATGGAAAGCCGAATCTCTCACCCATGCAAACCTGCTGAATAGGAGGTCCTGTATAGATTGTATTTCCAATCAGCAGCTATCAGGAAATAACACAAATTAAAACAAATCACACTTTTACAGTGTTCAAATCACATTTTGACTGCACTGGGCCTTTAACCTACATTGTCTTACTTTACCTGCTTTTTGTTCTATGTTGCTCTGTCTGTATGCTATGTCTTGCTTGTCCTATGTTGCTATGTTGCTATGTCTATGGTGCTATTGTCTATATTGTAATTGTTTTTAATAACCTGCCCAGGGACTGCAGTTGAAAATTAGCCGGCTGGCTAAAACCGGCACTTTTACTGAAACGTTGATTAATGTGCACTGTCCCTGTAAAAATAAAATAAACTAAACCTGACACAAATTATTTAAAAAAATTGCCCTCTCTTACCTTGCTGTAAAGTGGAGACAAATTCAGTTATAATTGTAAATTGTTATCCTACTGGCAGTCTCTAAGAGGTCTTGATTTTGGAGGAAAATTATTTTGATTTTCCATATTTTCTAATGCCTGCTAAAATGCCCTGCCCAATGAAGAACATCGCGAAAAATAGAGGATGGAAAGATAGAGGCATTCGCATTGGGAGATAACAGAATGCTGCTTTGATTGGCCCAGCAGACAGTGGCAGGTGACTTCATCATGCATTTTAAACCATATACACAGTCAGCCATGCATAGATATTAGGTCCTTATGAGGGGAGAAGAAAACTTTTAAAAATAATGAGGGTACTGTTAATCAAAGTGTTAATCACATTAAAGCAAATGTTTCTACATTCTGACAACTATCATAATAAATACGATAATCACAATATACATATGTATAAGACTATCAAGTGGGTACTGAGTATTTCTGTTTCTGGAAAGCATTTTTATTTTCCAACTATTCCGTAACACTGAGGCACAACACTAGGACTGAATTTGCATGAATCAAGGGGTGACAATGTCATTTGCATAAATTTAATGAGCCTTTCTGAAAAATGTGGACACCTGCAGAAAAAGGCTGACATTGTTCAAAGGCTTTTTTACGACTCACAATAATGGCCTTGGCTCCCAGACAAAGCCCAGTTACGCAGCTAATCAGTGGATTTGACATCTCTGTCACTGGGAGGTTGTTTTCTTTGGAAAGAAAATGTGCATGGGAGATGAGATTTCAACACTGCTAAATGGATGACATAAAGAGTTAGGCTGATACGGGGCTGAAGGCTTGTTTGAGAGGGGAAGCGATGCACATTGCACTATAGGGCGGCTGCGCTGTGTTGGTGGTTGGTGCAGTGCTACGCCTGCCTCAGCCTGTGGTATTTTGATGAAAGCTGTTCAATTGTCAGCAGGCAAATGGGAAAACTAATTACCAGTGTAGGCTGATTTCCTGTTTCAATCTCTCCACAGGAATGCCTCTCCCCAAGCACAGGGGCTGATTAATAAACTGAGAAAAGGTGCATGTTCTGGGTACAAACACTAGAGACTGGCTAAATTAATAGGATTGGGTAGGAGCAAAATAAAATAATTGTATCCTGGTGGTTGGTCGAGTGGCTACATTAATTCCAATGTGAACAATACTGTCTCTATGGCATCGACACACTGCAAACCCCAAGGCATTTTTAACTCAAATACTTCTAGTAAGTTGTACTCAAAGTCAATGAACAGTCATTATTATATAAAACGTTTATGTGGTACTGACGCAAAACTAAATGAGAAGTCACACCAACATTTTTTTAAAGATATGATAACAAATGTTTTTTTTTTCCCGCATGCTCTAATTGCAGGTTGATTTATAACACAATTGATATGGTAGGAGAAAATCCAAAGAAACAACAACCAGAATTTTTTAAAGAGCCCATGCTCTTACACTGGAAAGCTATGAGTTATATGCAATTTCAGCGACCAGATTGCAATTCCTATGCCTTCCACTAGATGTCAACAGTCTTTGTTCAAGGTTTCAGGTTTGTTCCTTTCCAAAAGAGGAAGAATTTTGAGGTTTAGTACTGAGAGTCAGAGTAGGAAATCAGTCTGTGCATGCGCAACGAAGTGGACGCGCACCTGCTATTTTGCTTTTCTATTGAACATACTTATTTCTGTATGAAATATTATAGTTGAACCTTTCTAGGCTAGGGGGCGGTATTTTCACATCCAGATGAAAAGTGTGCCCAAAGTTAACTGCCTGCTACTCAGGCCCAGAAGCTAGGATATGAATGTGGATACAAAACACTCTGAAGTTTCTAAAGTTTCTAAAACTGTTTGAATGAGTACTGATAGTAAGGAATTCTAGGTCGATCACATGCCGACATCATTATCTACCAAGAGAATTCTCTTTGATTATAATCACAGCCGTGTATACCCCCCCCCCCCTTCCCCCCAAGCAGACACGTCGATGGCCCTGAAAGAACTTCATTGGACTCTATGTAAACTGGAAACTACATATCCTGAGGCAGGAATTTTATCAAGGCTAATCTGAAAACAAGACTCCCTAAATTTTATCAGCATACCGAATGCACGACCCGGGCTGGCAACTCCCTGGATCATTGCTACTCTAATTTCTGCGACGCATATAAAGCCCTCCCTCACCCTCCTTTCGGCAAATTTGACCACAACTCCATTTTGTTTCTCCCAGCCTATAGACAGAAACTAAAACAGGAAACGCCCGTGCTCATGTCTATTCCACACTGGTTTGACCAATCTGATTCCATGTTTCAAGATTGCTTCGATCACGTGGACTGTGATATGTTCTGGATAGCATCGGACAATAACATTGATGTATACACTGATTCAGTGAGCGAGTTCATTTGCAAGTACATTGGTGATGTGGTACCCATGGTGACCATTAAATCCTTCCCCAACCAGAAACCATGGATTGATGGCAGCATTGCCGCAAAACTGAAAGCTGTTTCCTACCCTCACCACCTGGGGGTGGCCCGTCAGAAAGTCCAGGACTCAGTTGCACAGGGCGGGGTCGAGACCCAGGGTCTCGAGCTTAGTTAAGAGTTTGGAGGGTACTATGGTGTTAAATGCTGAGCTGTAATTGATTAACAGCATTCTTACTTAGGTATTCCTCTTGTCCAGATGGGTTAGGGCAGTATGCAGTGTGGTTGCGATTACGGTGTTAGTGGACCTATTGGGGCGGTAAGCAAATTGGAGTGGGTCTAGGGTGTCAGGTAGGGTGGAGGTGATATGATCCTTGACTAGTCTCTCAAATCATTCATGATGTTTGGGTGGTATGCAAATTAGAGTGGGTCTAGGGTTCCTGGGATAATGGTGTTGATGTAAGCCATGAACAGCCTTTCAAAGGACTTCATGGCTACAGATGTGAGTGCTACGGGTCGGTAGTCATTGCACTGTATAAGTTCACTTGGCAGCTTAAAAAGTTATTATTTTTAGCAGACCCTTAATATTCCAGTTGATGAGCTCAGATGAAAAGGTAGGCTAACCATTATAATGCTACATCTCTCCTTTGGTCGAGCTTGTTAGGGCTAGGGTCCCTTAGCGGGACACTAGCCCTAAGTTAATGAGCCACCCATGTCTCGGAGCCAGGGGGTTCTAGGTTGTAGATTGTATCGTACCAAGGCGTCATCCTGTCATAAATTGAGATCTAAAATGTATTTGACATGGATCCCCGCCACCCCCGAACCAGACAACCTGATGGGTAACATTGATGAAGGGATCAATTGAGAGTAGGCCGGAGGACATGTTATCTTTGCCATGCCTTCAGCCCTATTAGGCCCCATGCTGTCTGGGAGATAATAATAATATTATTACAGTATAATTCATTACAGTTAAAATGTTAAAATACTAAAATTTCAATCCATTATTCATTCAAAATTATAAATAATTCAAAACAATATAAATCAATTCAAATTAGGCAAAACACAAATGGTCATCCAATCAAGCTAAAACAAAACGAAATCAATCAATTAATCAAAAAAAGAAACAGAAAAAATGTGTCAGTCCATTCATTCAGTCAGTCAGTCCGTCAGCAATGTGTCTTTGTGTTGGGGGAGAGGAAGGCGTGGGGTCTGGGGTGGCAGTTGCTGGCAGTGGTTGTTCAGTACTGTGTCAAGGGGTGGCGCTTGTGTTGTGGCTTAAACCAGGAAAACCTGGCTGGTACTGGTGTTGAAGCCGGGACTGGAGGCCAAGGTTTGGTGCTGGGGACCAGGGAAAATAAAATAGGAACCGGGAAGAAGGAACCAGGAACTGGGGATGCTGCAAGTGCTGGTTCAGAATCTGGGTCTGTAGAGGAGAAGAACAACAACTTGAGGAGCGAGCAGACACACAAAGGAGCCCTAGACCCAGAGGTCAATGGTGGTACTTCCATATAGTCTGCTCACATTGGGTGAAAGTGTCATCTTTGGACCCTCATCTGGTGCTGGCCAATGGGATCTGGATTGGTGTTGGGACTGGTCCTGGTCATGTATCCACAGAGGGGAGGAAGGACAACCTGGGGAGCAAGCAGACACACAATGGAGCCCTAGAACCGGAGGTCAAATGTTGCACTCCCCTGTTGTCAGCTCGCTCCAGGTGAAGGTCTGGTGTTTGGTCTCTCCTCTGCGGTTCTTACGGTGTTCTGATGCTGTGACTGGTACTGAAGCTGGGCCTGGTGCTGGATCCAGGACTGGTGTTGGATCTGCAGAGAGAAAGGACAATGTGAGGAATGAGCAGACACAGCTGTAAGCACAAGACCCGGAGGTCAGTGATGGTTCTCCCCTGTGGCCTGCTCGCTCCAGGTTTAAGTCTTCAGCTTTGGTCTTTCCTCTTTGCCTCTTTTGGTTTGGTGATGAAATGTTCCAGGTTCTGGTCTGGTTGTGTGAGAGGAATGAGTGTAGAGCGAGGAAGGGGGAAAGAGATGGAAAGGGAGCAGGGGTGGTGGCGGTTATGTTCATAGGCCTGGGATGATATTGGCGCAGGAGCAACGTGGTGGAAAGCCTGGACGCTGGAAGAAAGAGGGAGAAACCAGAGCCCAGACCCACCTGGCCACAGAACACTCACAAACAGTTGGAATGTATGTTCAGTGCAAGTGCCTCCATGGGGGAAGCTCCCTGTATGTACCATGTGCCGTTTATAGTTGGATTCCATAGTGGGGAGGTAACCATGAACCGCAGTCTGGGGAGTCAAGTCACTGTTACCATTCGTTCTTCCCCAGTCCTTCCGGCATCCCCACCTTTTCCGCTGGACCAGAAAGGCAGCGCATTTCTGTGGAAATTACAGAAAGGTCTTACAGTGTGCTGTAAAACAAATGTACAGTTTTCTACTGTGCATTCTACGGTAATCTACTTTATTCAGTCTATACAGTATCATACTGTTGATTAATACAGTAAGTTACTGATACACACCAAAATAGTGAACAATGTGCGAAGGAGTTAAACTTTGTTTGGTCTCGTCTCACAAGATCCCAGAAGCAAAGGTAACAAGGACTGACCCGCCGCTTCCCCACTATGACCAGGAAGAACACAGTGCCGAGGGAAATCCCTTTCCATCTCAACAATACTTTATATTCCACTGTTACCTTTTGTCTTACTTTGTGTGTCAATTGTACTGGTCTCTCTTCATGAGTTAGCATCCTCCTGAGACCGCAATGCCCATGAGAATGAACATAGTGAACCATACTGTCTGTTGAACCACCAGCGTTACACCATAACCTTAACAGCATCTAACATGTGTAAGACAAGAGAGAAAAAGCTCCATCCGCCATCTGTTCTTGATTTTATTTTATTTTATAACAATCTCTTTTAGTCTTCATTTGGACTAATCTTCCAAGAGTCCTTAACCATTAAAATACTATTTAGAACACAACCACATCTTCACATCGAACACACTGTTACAAACAACAGATATAATACACTGACATATTGACCAGATAAATATTCTAACAGTCTGAAAAGATAGATTGATTCCTTCATCTACCATAGTCCTGCACAACGCACAACATTTAAATGTATTACATTTAAATGGTTTTAAAGTATTGTTTGAATTTATATATTGAAAGGTTCCTGGTTTGCTCAGATAAATTATTCAATTAATTTATTGCTCTGAATCTAAATGTTTTGCCAAGTTCTCTTTTCTGCCAGGATGACACATGGACAGTGGACAATGTATTCCTAGTACTAACTGAATGTCTGTCTGAATACTTACTACTGTTGTGAATGGAGTTTGGCCTTTTAAATGGTGTACATTGTGAAATAAAATTGGCATGTTTTTTCCAATTATCTTGTTGATTGATGACCACCCAAGAGTATTGTGCATGACTACATGAAGAATCATATCTCCACCTTAAAACAGTCATTGCTGCTTTGTTCTATGCAATCTGCAGCCTCCTAATTTCACTTGCTGATGTATTTTCCCAGAACACAGAATAGTAAATATTTAGCTATCCTTCTGATCATGCATGCATTTGATTTGATTTTTTACACATATTAGTTATTTGAGACAACCATGATAAGCAGGTGTCTAGCTGCACCCCTAGTAGTTTGGCTTCTGCCACCTTCCTCAATTTGTACTACCCCATACCTAATTGCATAACATGTTGTGTTGGCCTTTACCTGGTGGAACAGACTAACATAGCCTTGGTTTTCTTGGTGTTTTCCGGGAAACCTACTCCCTGATATTACCCAGATCTACTTGTAGAGCTTGCTGTACCTGTTGAACCGATTGTCTTGCTGTATAAATTGTAGTATCATCTGCAAATGTAGTAGCTTGAGATTCAGATAAAGCAAAAGGAAGGTCATTTGTATATATTAAGTAAATAAGTGTCCCAAGGCAGCTGCTCTGCGGTATTCCACAATTTATTAAAGCATGAGGGGAAGAAAACTAACAATTAGTATAGGTGGACTTTTTCCTGTCAGTTAGATATGACTGTACCCAATTCAATGCTGCCTCTTAAGCCCACCCGACACGCAGGCATGCCATCTAGCCACCTGGAAATGCAAATGCGCTATGCTAAATGCTAATAGCGCTTTTCGATGAAACACACACTCTGTGATAGTCACAGCCGTAATTTAACCAGTTTTAGAAACGTCAGAGTGTTTTCTATCCACACATACTAATCATATGCATATACTATATTCCTGGCATGAGTAGCAGGACGCTGAAATGTTGCGCGATTTTTAACAGAATGTTCGAAAAAGTAAGGGGTAGGCTTAAGTGATTAGCCCTTTTAAAAACATTTTTTTGCCTAAAATGACATACCCAAATCTAACTGCCTGTAGCTCAGGTCCTGAAGCAAGGATATACATTTTCTTGGTACCATTTGAAAGGAAACACTTCAAAGTTTATGGAATTGTGAAAGGAGTGTAGTAGAATATAACACAATAGATCTGGTAAAAGATAATACAAAGAAAGAAACAACCATTATTATTATTTTTTTGTACCATCATCTTTGACATGCAAGAGAAAGGGCATAATGCATTATTTCAGCCCAGGTGCAATTTAGAATTTGGTGACTAGATGGCATCTGTGTATGTGCTAAGTTTTAGACTGATCCAATGAACCATTGAATATCTGTTCAAAATGTTGTATCAAGACTGCCCAAATGTGCCTAATTAGTTTATTAACAACTTTTTATGTTAAACATTGTTTACTCTCCTCAAACAATAGAATGGTATTATTTCACTGTGATAGCTACTGTAAATTGGACAGTGCATTTGGATTTACAAGAATTTAAGATTTCTGCCAATAGCATAATCTGAAAGGCCGCTATTGGCTTTCTGCCAATAGCAGATATATATTTCTTGTTACTTACAACCTTATGTAATTGCATTAGCCTATGTTAGCTCAACTGTCCCGTGGAAGGGACACCAATCCCGAAAAATATTTATTTTAAACCCATAATGCAATAATTTTGTCAAAATTATTTCATGAACCACTAAATCAAATGCTGCACTGAAATCTAAAATTAGCACACCCACAAACTTGACATTATCCATAGCATTGAGCCACTGGTCAGTCATGTCAACCAATGCAGTGGTAGCGGAATGTTTTTTTCCGAAAAGCATGCTGATTGGCTGTGATCAGACCATTATTTTCCATATACTCCCATATTTGTCTACTCACAATATCCTCCAATATCTTACTGAGTGAAGGGGGTAAACTGTTTGGTCGACTATTGGGAAGAGTAAAAGGTTCTTTGCTGTCTTTTGTGGTAATGATGTAGTTTCAAGTTATATTTCAATGTTGACATGGGTTTCAACTTTCAACTTCAAGGGTTTTATCTTATTACAGAGATTATGATTAGACACTATGGGCAGGGGAAAAGTGTACTGTGACATAAGCATGCAGAGGAAAAGCTTTTTGTGTATGACAATTTATTAGCATGCTTGAGACTGATGGGAAACCATAATGTATGCACAAGATAACACGGGAGGACTGTGCAGTTGTGAGTTTGATCTTCCACTGATTTTATGTACAATGGTCCCATTTGTTTGAGATTAATCATCTGCCTTTTCCTATTTATTAGCAGAGTACACACCTAAGTGATGGATACTGTTAGAAAATACAGATGAGGGTTTCCACTGTGATTATTTTAATGAGTGTGAGTGCTTTAGCTGAATGTGTGTTTATCATATTATTGTACTCAGTGTGTGATTAGTCTCCCATAGGTCCCCTGTTCTGTTCTCCAGCTGGGCTATAGAATCCTCAGCACCATCCTCCCCACAGAGACACATCAACCTGAATGGGCCCTGATTAAAAAGGATTCTTGAAACTTCCATGAATAACTTCAAGTGTTTAACCTGGAAGGAAGATAGCTCACAGATAATTAATTTTCTACCCTTTCCTTTCCTCTGTTGTAATTGTTCACACCAGGAGAAATTACTTAAGTTAATGGTAGCATCCCAGCTAACAATTCTATGGAGAGAGAACATTTTTGTAATGTTACCTGTAATGTTCTGGTGATGTTTGAATGGCCAGTTTTCCATTAGTTAGAGGAGCATTCTATATGTGTTAGTAAGAACCTCCTGAGAACATATTTAGCATTTTTTTGGTGTTAGAGTTAGGAAAACATTCCCTTAATGCCAAACAGAACTTATCTAGAACATGGTTACCATGTTCTCAGAATATCCAATATTAATGTTCTAGACATGTTTCATGGGACATTTCAAAACGTTGTGTCCAGTTTTCTGAGGGTTAGGAGAATCCCACCAAACATACAAAGAACATGGTTGCCATTTTCTAAGAATATAAGATATTATTGTTCTACATATAAGATATTACCGGTTCAAAAACATTTGTGTCCAGTTTTCTGATGGTTATAGTAATTTGGGATGTGCTTATATTTGTCCCTTTACACACGTGTAATGGAAATATGTTTGCTAGGAGTGGGGTCATGGCCAGTGTGACAATTTTACAGCTTTCCTAGGGCGATTAGGTTTAAGTGTCTTGCTAAAAGGCACAGTGACATATTTTTTCACCTTGTCAGCTCTGGTATTCGAAACAGAAAAGTTTTGGTTACTGGAACAAAGTTCTAATCTCGAAGCTAGTGGCTGCCCCAGTTACGGAAAATATTTCATCAATGTCACACCAAACATAGAACATGGTTACCTACCATGTTTTGGAAAGTCAGTTAGGACATCTACTTCGTGCATGACACAAGTAATTTATCACACAATTGTTTACAGACAGATTATTTCACTTATAATTCACTGTATCACAATTCCAATGGGTCAGAAGTTTTCATACACTACTTTGACTGTGCCTTTAAACAGCTTGGAAAATACCATAAAATGATGTGGCTATAGAAGCTTCTGATATTCTAATTGACATAATTTGAGTCAATTGGAGGTGTACCTGTAGATGTATTTCAAAGCCTACCTTCAAACTCAGTGCCTCTTTGCTTGACATCATGGGAAAATCAAACGAAATCAGCCAAGAACTCAGAAAATAATTTGTAGACCTCAACAAGTCTGGTTCATCCTTGGGAGAAATTTCCAAACGCCTGAAGTACCATATTCATCTGTACAAACAACAGTACGCAAGTATAAACACCATGGGACCACGCAGCCGTCATACCACTCAGGAAGGAGACGCGTTCTGTCTCCTAGAGATTAACGTATTTTGGTGCAAAAAGTGCAAATCATTTCCAGAACAATAGCAAAGGACCTTGCGATGATGCTGGAGGAAACAGGTACAAAAGTATCTATATCCATGGTAAAACAAGTCCTATATCAACATAGTCTGAAAGGCCGCTCAGCAAGAAAGAAGCCCACTGCTCCAAAACCGGGACAAAGATGGTACTTTTTGGAGAAATATCCTCTGGTCTGATGAAACAAAAATAGAACTGTTTGGCCCTAATGACCATTGTTACAATTTACAGACTTGTTTAGGTGCTGGTGTGCATTTTGTTGCTAACCCTACTTTGCTACCTGACAACTTGACGGTTTTTACTTTTTAATTATCGTTTATATTTTTAGCTTTTTCCCTTGCTCAACTTTTTTTCATTCAACTTTTTCTCTCTAGACGCTTAATCTGGACATGGTTCATCAGGACCTCCACCAGCTGAAGCTAAGTAGTAACATTAACTTCTTATGGCTGGGGGGCAGTATTGAGTAGCTTGGATGAATAAGGTGCCTAAAGTTAACGGCCTGCTCCTCAGTCTCAGTTGCTAATATATGCATATTATTATTAGTTTTTGATAGAAAACACTCTACTGTTTCTAAAACTGTTTGAATGATGTCTGTGAGTATAACAGAACTCATATAGCAGGCAGAATCCTGAGTTGAAATCAAAACAGGAAGTCAGAAATCTGAGCTTTGTATGTATTCACCAGAGTCCCCAATGAAATCCCCTTGAGATATTAATGATGTTGCACTGCCTAGGGGTTCCACTATATGTCAACCATCAATTGAAATTACAATGAGACTTCAATGATGTTGTTGGAGTGAATGATAGCAGAATCAGTCTGTCTGGCAGTCAGCCATTTTCTGATCATGCGTATTCCTCGTGGTAGTCACTTGCATTCCATTGCTCACGAAGACAAGAAGGAGTACCCCGGTTGGAACTTAATTGAAGCTATATGTTAAAAACATCCTAATGATTGATTATGTACTTAGTTTGAAATGTTTCTTCGACCCGATAATATAAGGTTTTGAGGTTTTTGTCCGATATAACGCTGACCAGAATTAGCGTTTGTAAATGTATACCAAACGCGCTAACAAAATAAGTTATTTCGACATAAATAACGGATATTTTCGAACAAAACAAACATTTATTGTGGACCAGGGATTCCTGGAGTGCTTTCTGATGTAGATCATCAAAGGCAAGGGAATATTTTTCATGTCATTTCTTGTTTATTTTGACACCATCTTTGCGGCTGTGGTGTGTTTACTTCTGAGCGCCGTCTCAGATTATTGCCTGGGTTTCTTTTTCCGTAAAGTTTTTTTTTAAATCTGACACAGCGGCTGCATTAAGGAGAGGTACAGTGGGGAGAACAAGTATTTGATACACTGCCGATTTTGCAGGTTTTCTACTTACAAAGCATGTAGAGGTCTGTAATTGTTATCATAGGAACACTTCAACTGTGAGAGACGGAATCTAAAACAAAAATCCAGAAAATCACATTGTATGATTTTTAAGTAAGGGTTTCCACATACTCCAGTAAAGCACATTGGCTATCTAGCTAGCTTAATTTGATTATGATAGGTGCTCATTTGACAAAGACACAATCAATCAAGTGAACACTGCCGTGTCATTGGAGTGCTATGATGCCGAATAGCGATGATGCCTTCCTAGGGCAAATTAGTTTTCCAATGAATTGACTGAATGCAGACGGATCTAGGAAAGTTTTGTTACTTTTTCGCGTGTCTGAGGAATTATACTAACATAATTTGACTTGTTGAAACAACGTTTATCATTCGATTTTCACAGATTTCTTTCTTTGCATGTTGGACGAGTGGAAATACAAAATCGATCGTGCATACTATATGGACCTTTTTAGGACATGAAAAAGGGTTTATCTAACAAAATGGCACAATGTGTTAGTTCTTGGACCCTTAGGATGACAGATCAGAGCATGATTTCAGAATGTAATATTTCACATTCAGACATGAATGTATCAAACCTGTCGCAGTGAAAAAAGTGTTTCGTTGTTCTGCACTCTCCTCAAACAATAGCATGGCATTTTCATGCTGTAATAGATACTGTAAATTGGACAATGCAGTTAGGTTAACAAGAATGTAATCTTTCTGCCCATATAAGCAAACCTCTCTCTGTCAACTGCATTTATTTTCAGCAAACTTAACGTGTAAATATTTGTTTGAACATTAGATTCAACAACAGACATAAACTGAACAAGTTCCACAGACATATGACTAACAGAAATGGAATAATGTGTCCCTGAACAAAGGCGAGGTCAAAATCTAAAGTAACAATCATTATCTGGTGTGGCCACCAGTTGCATTAAGTACTGCAGTGCATCTCCTCCTCATGGACTGCATCAGATTTGCCAGTTCTTGCTGTGAGATGTTATCCCACTCATCCACCAAGGCACCTGCAAGTTCCCGGATATTTCTGGTGGGAATGGCCCTAGCCCTCACCCTCCAATCCAACAGGTCCCAGACGTGCTCAATGGGATTGAGATCCGGGCTCTTCACTGAACATTGCAGAACACTGACATTCCTGTCTTGCAGGAAATTACAGGGATTGTGCATTCCTGGTGTAACTCGGGCAGTTGTTGTTGCCATCCTGTACCTGTGCCGCAGGTGTGATGTTCTAATGTACTGATCCTGTGCAGGTGTTGTTACACTTGGTCTGCCACTGCGAGGACAGTCAGCTGTCCGTCCTTTCTCCCTGTAGCGCTGTCTTAAGCATCTCACAGTACGGACATTGCAAGTTATTGCCCTGGCCACATCTGCAGTCCTCATACCTCTCTGCAGCATGCCTAAGGCATGTTCACACAGATGGGCAGGACCCTGGGCATCTTTTTTTTGGTGTTATTCATAGTCAATAGAAAGGCCTCTTTAGTGTCCTAAGTTTTCATAACTGTGACCTTAATTGCCTAGTGTCTGTGAGCTGTTAGTGTCTTAACGACCGTTCCACAGGCGCTTGTGCGTTAATTGTTTATGGTTCATTGAACAAGCATGGGAAACAGTGTTTAAACTCTTTCTACTGAAGATCTGTGAAGTTATTTGGATTTTTACAGTAGAAAGAGACTGCTATGGCACCTGGCATCAGCAGCACAATATTGTGAATAGGACTGAGGGTCTTCCAAATATTGAAAGTGTTATTTTGTAAATGTGTATATGTTTTTTCTCCCTTTTTTTGGGGGGGGGGGGGTTGTGTTAGAATACCATTTTGGTATTTTGTATATAGTTATTCCATTCAAAGTGTATAACTTCACCAATTTGGCCACTTGGGTACATTTGGGCTACTTGTGTGGGACACCTGGGTGACTTCATGATAAATGTCATGTAGCACACTCATTTTGGAGTACTTTTGCCCTTTTATATTTTTCACTGAAATTGTCCCCATCATCCTATCTGAATGTTTGTTTTGTCTTGTTCATTTTAAAGATGATGATGAAAAGATGATGAAAACATATGTTTTTTTTCATTGTATTATCTAAACCAGATCTATTGTGTTACATTCTCCTACATTCAATTCACATTTACACAAACATCAGAGTGTTTTCTTTCAAATGAAATCAAGAATATGCATATCCTTGGTCCTGGGCCTGAGCTACAGGCAGTTAGATTTGGGTATGTCTTCAGGCGGAAATTGAAAAAAGTAGGGCGGGTGGTGTAAGAGGTTAAGAACATACAGCTGGTGGGTTATACACTCTATCGTCAGGACAGAACAACAGCCTCTGGTAAGTCACAGGGCGGGGGCCTATGCATATTTGTAAACAATAGTTGGTGCAAAACCCTAAGGAAGTCTCAGGGTTTTGCTCGCCTGAGGTAGAGTATCTCATAATAAGCTGTAGACCACACTATATTCATAGAGAGTTTTCATTTGTATATTTTGTAGCTATCTACATACCACCACAGACCGAGTTAGGCACTAAAACCGCACTCAGTGAGTTTATTCAGCCATAAGCAAACAGGAAAACGCTCATCCAGAGGTGGCGCTCCTAGTGGCTGGGACTTTAAGAGCCGATAAGATGATTACTATGATTGTGATATGCTGTTGTTTAACTACCTTCGCTGAGCAAGTCACTATGGATAAGCGTGTCTGCTACATGACCAAAATATAAATGTATACATTATGTGAAAATAAACAAACCAAAATGATTTGGTAGAGTGAAAGGGAGGCCACAAAATGGGAAAACTATTTTTTTTTAATTAAACTAATACAAATGACAATACAAAATACATTGGAGTGTAGTTCAGCCCAGTGTAATTGAAATTACAAAATACTCATTCAGTGGAAGTTTCAGTGGAAGTTTAAAGGAAGTTATTCAAAAAACTCCAAATAACCTATAATCTGTTCTCAGAGCCTTAATACAACATTCCAGGAAAACTTGAAAGAAATCAGAATAAACCATTTTCAGAACCTCCCTGCAACCTAATAAACATTCCCAGAACAGGAAAAATGTTCACTTCTGTTCTCAGAATGTATAAAAAACGTTCTGTTTGACCGGTCAGGAAACTTATGGCTTCGTCTCCACAACCAAAGTTAAACCAAAAACCTATACTCCCACATCTTCTAAGGAACTAAATTATCTAGTTGGAGAAGCTCTATGATGACATTAACTGTCTGTCTGTATCTGAAACAGATGAGAAATACAGACACCTTCTTGTTAATCAACACCCCTAAACCTATGTACTGACTGAGCATAGCATAAATATCCTTATAAAAGTGAGTGGTTAATTGACAGATGGACAGCACACCTCCTCTAAGACCCTCTGTCCCTACCTCTCTCCCTCACTTCCCCCCTCTCTCCTAAGCGTCATCCCCCCCTTCCTTCCATAATTTTCCCAGTGCTGCAGTTCTCTCCTCTTGACAACAGGTGAGTAGAGGCAACCTGGGCCACTGATTACTCAAGCAGCAACAGCAAGCCTATCATTTCCATGTTGTTATGAGTGAGACAAGCAGAGCATAAAGCAGATGAAAGCCTTCCAGCTGGATCCTGTCACATGTGAGATAACTGTTAACATAGTGTGAATTCACACACTAACAAGTAGTGAATAAACACAAACTCAAAGCACGGAGGAAGACTACTGTATTTCAATGAGTTGCTATATATCATAATTCACAGACATACGGTATAATTTTTTTAACATGTGCACGTCAATATATTCTTATTTTTTCTAGTCCTGATGAGAAATAACACAAGCAACAATTTTAGTTCCATATCAATTGGTGCATAAGCCTGTGCCTGACTGAGTCTGAGAGAGAGAACATACTTTATATAATACAGTGCCTTATTCCCCTTTTACAAGTCGTGGCTCAGATCCTTTCAATAAACAACAACAGTGGAGGAGCTCTCAGGTCTTTGAAAAAAGGAGAAAAACATTAAATCAACACAAATATCTTTTGAAACGAGGCACAAGCTTGTTAGTGCAAAATGTGCATATCGGCGCACCTCAAAGTTGTTTTGTGTAAGTAACAGATCTGAGGCAACATGTCTTCTGGAGAGGGGTTGAATATTAAACCCCCTTTCTCTTGTCAAACCCATCAGTAATCTTTCCATGTGTGAGAGTTTTGTGGGCTGCACATAGATATAAGATGTGTGTAGGCCTACTCAAGATGAGGAGAGTATGACAAGGATTGTTTGGTAATAACAGGTTTGCTTTGACTCAGACCTTGGAGAACTATAGTTTTAACCATGCTTTGTAGAAAATAGCTTTTCTCCAGGGGAACAAATAGTTACTTTGGAGGTGACCAGGTGTACATACTCAAGTCAAACCAATTAACCAATGATATTTTGTACAGATAAGTATAAATAAGTTATGACAACCAAAATGGTCAAAAGCTGCAATACATTTTATGATACCAGTTATGATACCAGTTGGGTTGTTCAAACCTCTGACGCAGTAGTCAAGTCAACACATCCGTAAGTGCTGATGTGAATCACCTCACAAAAGAAATGCCAAATGTGAGACATATTAAACATTTTTGACATTCATTGATGCAATTTTAATGTTTAAATATTTTTGTGTATCATTAAAATAGCTTGAGATTATTTTACTGCTCACTGCATCCAAGTTGCTTAAAATACAGAAGTTGTTTCAGAGAGCTGTCAGTCAAGGTGAGGTCATGAATATAAACTCTGCCCACTCAGGTTGTCTATTGGAAATTACTGCTAGTTAACCTGGTAGTCTATCTAAAGCAAATATTATGGGTGATATTTTAGTCACTCAAAAGGATATTTTACATGGGAATTAGAATGACTGTTCAGGATGTTTACCACAATACCATACGTATAGCCTTAATTTGAGGGCCTAGTTTTACTCTACTACAGAGGCTTGAAGCATACACATCACTGAACCAAAATCACGCTCATCATTACTACATTTCTCATTTGTTTCAATATCTAAGTTTGTGCATTTAAATTGATTGGCTGATTAATTCATTAATTTCATGCTACTAAAAATAAAAACAATACCATGCACTCACTAGTGGTCCATTTTGTTGCTTCCAGCCTACAGACAGAAACTAAAACAAGAAGCTCCCGTGCTCACGTCTGTTCAACGCTGGTCCGACCAATCTGATTACACGCTTCAAGACTGCTTCGATCACGTGGACTGGGATATGTTCCGCATTGCATCCAACAACAACATTGACAAATACGCTGATTCAGTGAGCGAGTTCAATAGAAAGTGCATTGGCGACGTTATACCCACAGCAACGATTAAAACATTCCCAAACCAAACCAGGATTGATTGCAGCATTCGCAGGAACCTGAAAGCGTGAACCACTGCTTTTAACCAGGGCAAGGTGACTGGAAAATCTGAATGAAAACAAATCTGCAACACAGTGGGAGCTGAGGAAGAGAGGCAGAGCGACCCGGAGGTGGTGGGGGAGAGAGGGTGCAAAAGGAAAGCCACAAGCAGAGGAAGGGGGAGAGGCAGGGGAAGACCAAAAACCATTAGAGAGATGCATGAGGGAACTACTTGCACTGTTATAAGCAGGAGCAACCCATTGAATTATAAAATAAAATATATATATTTCTGTGATTGTTTCAGTATGTACAAAGAAAATAAAGTTTACATTATTTGTTTGCTTGTGCCAAGGCTTTCAACTCCCTACAAGTGTCTCTGGTCTTACCAGCCTTGAAACATTCCCTACGAGAAACAGCATTTGTCTTCTTTAAGTAGATTTTCATGTTTTTCCACAGGACCTTAGAAAGACAAGACAATATAGAAATCATACAAGTAATTATGGATGATATTGTTTGTGTTAAATTTCTGTCTCACAAATACATTTAGTCCCCCATGAATCATGCTGTTTGTTGTCAATAATTGGGTGTTTTGACACAATTCGCTTCAAGAGGGCTATTTCAAAGACATTGAAATTCTTTTAATATTTTCTTATACCTCTGCCATGGTTTGGTTTAGGTGACTGGCGCCAACTCCAGAAAATGCTTGTGTATTAGTGTCCCATCCCTGGTTTTTGAAGCATCATCAAGCCAGCACCAAGTGCACATTGTTAATCTAATCAGGCTTCACAAAAATGAATAGGTTAGTCTTTATTTACCTTAGTCTGAGACTCACTAGTCTAGAATTAATTAATCTGAGGTTAAGCAACATCTCAGAAAGCCCTTTTTCTGTCTGGATTAATTTAAGTATCAGCCTAGTCCTGATTTAAATTAAATTCTGTTCATTAAACCGCCCCTCAGTGTTAATTTCGTTTTTTTACACTGGAGAATTTGCTGTGTGGGCTCCCTGCACATGGCACGTAAGAAACGTACTGTATGTACAGTATGTACAGTACTTGACATGTATTTTCTTTGCTACTAAATGGCACCCATTTGTCAGCCAAAAGGGAACTCTTAAGATTAAAATATTCAAAAGGAGACTCTTAATATTAAAATATATCCTTTTCCACTCTGTCATCAGATCTTGATAAAAATGGATAACAGTCCAGTGCTGTCCTTTTTCCAGTGTGATATTTATACCATTATAGAAGTACACATGTATTTACAATAGGCTATATACATTTACCCATACTATGCTACTAGTATGTTATGTTTCTGTTTCTTTTTGTTTTAGCTGTGTGTGTATCACCTTAATATTATTATTTTTTATTTGACCTTTATTTAACTAGGCAAGTCAATTAAGAACAAATTCTTATTTTCAATGACGGCCTAGGAACAGTGGGTTGACTGCCTTGTTCAGGAGCAGAACAACAGATTATACCTTGTCAGTTCGGTCTTGTAACCTTTTGGTTACTCGTCCAATGCTCTAACCACTGGGCTACCTAGACTGTAAACTCTCCTTCCAGACTCATATCAAACATCTCCAATCTAAAATCAAATCTAGAGTCGGCTTTCTATTCCACAACAAAGCCTCCTCCACTCACACCACCAAACTTACCCTAGTAAAACTGACTATCCTACCGATCCTCGACTTCGGCGATGTAATCTACAAAATTGCTTCCAATACTCTACTCAGCAAACTGGATGCAGTTTATCACAGTGCCATCCGTTTTGTCACTAAAGCATCTTATACCACCCACCACTGCGACCTGTATGCTCTAGTCGGCTGGCCCTCGCTACATATTCATCGCCAGACCCACTGGCTCCAGGTCATCTACAAGTTCATGCTAGGTAAAGCTCCGCCTTCTCTCAGTTCACTGGTCACGATGGCAACACCCATCCGTAGCACGCGCTCTAGCAGGTGTATCTCACTGATCATCCCTAAAGCCAACACCTCATTTGGCTGCCTTTCATTCCAGTTCTCTGCTGCCTGTGACTGGAACAAATTGCAAAAATTGCTGAAGTTGGAGACTTTTATCTCCCTCACCAACTTCAAACATCTGCTATCTGAGCAGGTAACCGATCGCTGCAGCTGTACATAGTCTATCGGTAAAATGCCCACCCAATTTACCTACCTCATCCCCATACTGTTTATATTTATTTACTTTTCTGCTCTTTTGCACACCAGTATACCTGTACATGACCATCTGATCATTTATCACTCCAGTGTTAATCTGCAAAATTGTAATTATTCGCCTATCTCCTCATGCCTTTTGCACACAAAAGTATATAGACTCTCTTTTTTTCTTTTTTTCGACTGTGTTATTGACTTGTTAATTGTTTATTCCATGTGTAACTCTGTGTTGTCTGTTCACACTGCTATGCTTTATCTTGGCCAGGTTGCAGTTGTAAATGACAACTTGACAACTAGCCTACCTGGTTAAATAAAGGTGAAATAAAAAAATAAAAATAAAAACCTGTCACCCCAGGTGATTGAATTCTATTCAACTAATGCATATTTTTATTTTATTAAGTAAAACAGTTGGGAAATTAACAACTAGCGCCCTATCAGTAAAAATGTTAACACTAAAAAAGATGATCCAGACACATATTTGATTTAACATAAACTGAAGTCTTCAACCATCCTCCTCATTACCAGCGTTATGTAAAGAGCATGTCAAGCCAACTCACAAGAAGTGTGATTAGCAGGAGGACTTGATATTCCACAGATGTGCTGACCTCCGGTTCAAGATGAAACAGAATCTGATTGGACTAAATTGAACCTCCCACCCCTGAGAGCGTTTCCCAGGGCAGTTATTTGGAACGTTTTCAAATGGGCCTCAGACGCCTTGAGTTAATAAAAATTAACCAGTGATGATTGATCGACATCCTTTATCTTAACAGACTTCTATTAGCTTGACTAACTAATGGGCATTTGCTATCAAATTACTCTGGACAAAAACTATAATTAATCAAAAAGCAGGATGTAGTTTACTTAAAAGTCTCTTGGTTCAAGGTTGACATTGTGGTTTGTACATGACTGCAGCAGGTTGAGGCATATCCTATCATCTTACATCTTTGCCAACATTATATTGTCAATAGATCATGTTTATTTTTTTACCTTCATATTTTTCTGTGAAATTACCAGTTATTAAACACATTTACTGCACATGCTGACTGAAACCAACATATCATGTTGTAACGTCATTCTTCGTTTGTCGAAAGAGAGTCGGACCGAAATGCAGCGTGGTGGTTACTCATGACTTTAATGGAAAAAGTGACATATGAAATAACTATACAAAATACAAAACAACAAACGGAACGTGAAACCTAATTACAGCCTATCTGGTGTAACTACACAGAGACAGGAACACTAACCCACGAAATACACAGTGAAACCCCGGCTACCTAAATACGGTTCCCAATCAGAGACAACGAGAATCACCTGACTCTGATTGAGAACCGCCTCAGGCAGCTAAGCCTATACAACACCACTACTCAGCCGCAATCCCAAATACTACAAACCCCAATACGAAAATACAATATATAAACCCATGTCACACACTGGCCTGACCAAATATATAACGAAAACACAAAATACAATGACCAAGGCGTGACAGAACCTCCCCCCTAAGGTGCGGACTCCCGGACGCACCTCATAACCATAGGGAGGGTCCGGGTGGGCGTCTGTCCATGGTGGCGGTTCCGGCTCGGTACGTGGACCCCACTCCATTAAAGTCATAGTTCCTCCCCTTCGCGTCCCGGGATAATCCACCCTCACCGCCGACCATGGCCTAATAGTCCTCATCCAGAACCCCACAGAACTGAGGAGCAGCTCGGGACTGAGGGGCATCTCGGGACTGAGGGACAGCTCGGGACTGAGGGGCAGCTCGGGACTGAGGAGCAGCTCGTGACTGAGGGGCATCTCGGGACTGAGGGACAGCTCGGGACTGAGGGGCAGCTCAGGACTGAGGGGCAGCTCGAGACTGAGGGGCAGCCCTGAACTGAGGGGAAGCCCAGTACTGAGAGAAAGCCCAGTACTGAGAGGAAGCCCAGTACTGAGAGGAAGCCCAGTACTGAGATGAAGCTCAGGTAGGTAGTAGGCTCCGGTAGATCCTGGCTAGCTGGCGGATCTGGAGGATTCTGGTTGACTAGCAGATCTGGAAGATTCTGGTTGACTGGCAGATCTGGTAGAATCTGGTTGACTGGCAGATCTAGAAGATCATGGCTGACTGGCAGATCTAGCTGCTCTATGCAGACTGTCAGATCTGGAAGAGACTGGTTGACTGGCAGATCTGGAAGAATCTGGTTGACTGGCAGATCTAGAAGATCATGGCTGACTGGCGGATCTAGCTGCTCTATGCAGGCTGACAGCTCCTTGCAGACTGACAGCTCTGACTGCTCCATGCAGTCTGACAAATCAAATCAAATCAAATCAAATGTATTTATATAGCCCTTCGTACATCAGCTGATATCTCAAAGTGCTGTACAGAAACCCAGCCTAAAACCCCAAACAGCAAACAATGCAGGTGTAAAAGCACGGTGGCTAGGAAAAACTCCCTAGAAAGGCCAAAACCTAGGAAGAAACCTAGAGAGGAACCGGGCTATGTGGGGTGGCCAGTCCTCTTCTGGCTGTGCCGGGTAGAGATTATAACAGAACATGACCAAGATGTTCAAATGTTCATAAATGACCAGCATGGTCAAATAATAATAAGGCAGAACAGTTGAAACTGGAGCAGCAGCACAGTCAGGTGGACTGGGGACAGCAAGGAGTCATCATGTCAGGTAGTCCTGGGGCACGGTCCTAGGGCTCAGGTCCTCCGAGAGAGAGAAAGAAAGAGAGAATTAGAGAGAGCATATGTGGGGTGGCCAGTCCTCTTCTGGCTGTGCCGGGTGGAGATTATAACAGAACGTGGCCAAGATGTTCAAATGTTCATAAATGACCAGCATGGTTGAATAATAGTAAGGCAGAACAGTTGAAACTGGAGCAGGAGCATGGCCAGGTGGACTGGGGACAGCAAGGAGTCCTCATGTCAGGTAGTCCTGGGACATGGTCCTGACAGCACCCTGCAGACTGGCAGCTCCTTGCAGACTGACAGCTCCTTGCAGACTGGCAGCTCTTTGCAGACTAACAGCTCTGGCTGCTTCATGCAGACTGACAGCTCTGACTGCACCATGCAGGCCGACAGCACCCTGCAGACTGGCAGCTCCTTACAGACTGACAGCTCCTTGCAGACTGACAGCTCCTTGCAGACTGGCAGCTCTTTGCAGACTGACAGCTCTGGTTGCTTCATGCAGACTGACAGCTCCCTGCAGACTGGCAGCTCAGGCTGCTCCGAACAGGCAGGAGGCTCCGGCAGCGCTGTAGAGGAGGAAGGCTCTGATAGCGCTGAACAGGCGGGAGACTCCGACAGCGCAGGAGGGAAGGAAGGCTCTGTCTGTGCTGAACCTGCGAGGCGCACTGAAGGCCTGGTGCGTGGTGCTGGAACTGGTGCTACAGGATCGAGGACACACAAAGGAAGCCTGGTGCGGGGAGCTGCAACCGGAGGACTGGTGTGTGGAGGTGGCTCTGGATAGACCGGACCGTGCAGGCGCACTGGAGCTCTTGAGCACCGAGCCTGCCCAAGCTTATCTGGCTCGATGCCCACTCTAGCCCGGCCAATAGGAAGGGCTGGTATGAACCGCACCGGGCTATGCTCCCGCACTGAAAACACCGTGCTCTCCATAGCATAACACGGTGCCTGCCCGGTCTCTCTAGCCCAACGGTGAGCACAGGGAGTTTGCGCAGGTCTCCTACCTGGCATAACTATTATCCCTTCTAGCCCCCCCCAATATTTTTTTGGGGCTGCTTTTCAGGTTTCCTTGCCAACCGTGTTCCCTCGTATCGTCGGCTCCTATCTCCGGCTGCCTCTGCTCTCCTTAGTGCCTCCAGCTGTTCCCATGGGAGCCAATCTCTTGCGGCCAGTATCTCCTCCCAAGTGTAACAACCTTTACCATCCAACACGTCTTCCCATGTCCATTCTCCGAATAATTCATCCTCCTTTTGCTGCTCCAGCTGTCGCTGCCTGTTTATACCAGTGCCTCTCCGCTTTAGACACCGTGTCTTTCTTTTCGACTCCATTCGCCTATAGCTCTCTTCGCACTGCTCCAGCGAATCCCAGGCGGGCTCCGGCATTCTCTCTGGGTCGGCCGCCCACCTGTCTATTTCTTCCCACGTCGTATACTCCAAGCCTCTGCTGTCCATAACGTCCTCCCTTCGCTGCTGCCTGTTAACACGCTGCTCGGTCCGAGTGTGTTGGGTGATTCTGTAACGTCGTTCTTCGTTTGTCGAAAGAGAGTCGGACCGAAATGCAGCGTGGTGGTTACTCATGACTTTAATGGAAAAAGTGACACATGAAATAACTATACAAAATACAAAACAACAAACGGAACGTGAAGCCTAATTACAGCCTATCTGGTGAAACTACACAGAGACAGGAACAGTCACCCACGAAATACACAGTGAAACCCCGGCTACCTAAATACGGTTCCCAATCAGAGACAACGAGAATCACCTGACTCTGATTGAGAACCGCCTCAGGCAGCCAAGCCTATACAACACCCCTACTCAGCCGCAATCCCAAATACTACAAACCCCAATACGAAAATACAATATATAAACCCATGTCACACCCTGGCCTGACCAAATATATAATGAAAACACAAAATACAATGACCAAGGCGTGACACATGTCAAAAATGTATTTCATATTTGAACGATTTAGACAAGCCAATTTAACCTCTGAACTGAGCGCTTGTGCTGTTTCCTGATGACCATCAATATTCCACCTGTTTTACAACACAAACAGCATATTAAGACATGACAGTGATTGATTCAGTTCCTCAGTGCTTCTAATAAGTCCTCATTTCTTTGCAATTGTTTTTGAAAAATATTAATTGTGCATTTTAAATGCACTAATTGAAATTATTTCAGAGGATACACATCAATGCCTACAGCTGCCTTAGCCTGGGTTACCATCTTACTCTCTAAGCAACTGCAATGTCAAACCTTATTTAGGGAGCTTTATTCTCCGTTGGTTCATCCTTCACCAAAAGTGTCAAAAGTGAGCTACAATTAAGTCCTCAAGTGGCCTAGCTCCTATGCGTTCTAAAGGCCTGGTGGAAATAAAATAAGAGAAAGGACAGTGAGACAGACCTTCCTTCAGGTTGTATTGCCTTGTCAGACTTATGACCCCCATATAATGTCTGATTATCACCTCTTATAAACTGGGTCTTTCGAGCATTGAATTCTGATTGGCTGACAGCCGTGGTGTATCAGATCGTATAACACAAATATGACAAAACAATTATTTGTCCTGCTCTAATTACGTTGTTAACCAGTTTATAATAGCAATAAGGCATCTTGGTGGTTTGTGATATATGGCAAATATACCACGTCTAAGGGCTGTGTCCACGTACTCCGCGTTGCGTCTTGCATAAAGAACAGCCCTTAAACCGTGGTATATTGGCCATATACCACATCTCCTCTGGCCTTATTACTTAATTATACAGTGGCATTATTGAATACTCATTTGTTATTGGCTTGAAGGGCATTCTAGACCATGCATTATTTCCCTATAACGCACTGTAGATTGGCACCATAGAATTCAATGGCTATAGTTAATTCTCGCATATTTAGTTTGAGCTGCTTTTGAAAACATTATTGGTATTGTTGAATTCGATTTTCATAGCTTGGACTGATGGTTTGGTTAGCTAAACTAGCAAGTCTGTTTGTTTGGTTACTATGGAAACTACTGTAGCTATCTATTTAACTTGCTAGCTACTTCAGTGGATGTTGAACACATTTCTACCGGCAGTTAAACACATTTCTAGAGGCAAATGTGTTAAATTATAACCATTGTATAAAAGGGATTATCAACTCGGGGCTCTATGTGTTCTATGGTAAATAAATCAACCCCGTGGAAGGTCAGGTCCCCTCCCCTTGTGGAACACACCTTCCACTTTGTTCATTATTTTCGATAGAACGCATAGCCCCTAGTTGATTATCCCTGACATAATGGTCCTGTCAAATGACCAGCTATACTTAGAGAGATATACTGTAACTCATTATAAACCTGATTATAACGCTTGTCAAGAGTTATAAAGCATTGTACCTGCCAGTTTTAAGTCTTAGGCAACATTTATTTTGAAGTTTAAGTACACATGCATGCCACCAACAAGGTTTTGTCTAAACCTTCAAAATACAAGAAATAAATAATCTGTCTCTATGTTCCATCCAAAAGCCTATTTGCCAATCTTTCTGTTTCTCTCTCCAGTTGTTGCCGGCTGCACATGCTGTGATCTTTTAATCAACATCTGTCCTTAAATACAAGATGGTGTAGCAGTCAGACGTCTTTATCTTCGTCTTGTCGTGTCCCATGTATAAATCTTTTTCTATCTTTTTTCTTCGCATATATTTAAACAAATATTTTTCTTAACCGAAACATCAACATACTCTCCTGCAATCCGCCTCACCCAATGTGGTATGGATCTGCTATTTACTTTACTTTAGAACCGGAACCCCCAACAGAAGCTAGCCAGCTAACTAGCTACTAGCTATTAGTCAGCTAGCCACTGCTAGCCGTCAACAGCTAACCTTTAGCTCGGACAACTCTTGCCAGTCTGCACAGCGCGTTCAAACCATAGCATATCAGACTTATTATTCTCCATATCTCCAGATATAAACAACATAAACGCATGAGGGGCTACCGCAAGGATCATCGCAGCTAGCTAGCTGCCGTACGAGTGGAAACTCTTGGCTAATGTCTCTGTCCCGAAGCAAGCACCAATTAGCCTGGAACGAGCCTATGCAAGGCCCATCTCCCGGCTAGTTGAAGAGGTCCATCAGCCACTCCTTGGGCTACAGTACCTATTTTTCCAATTGGCCTGGACCCCTTTTACTGCCAATACGGAGCCCCCGCAGATCCATCACGACTGGACTATCACTCATTCATATATCTTTATGTACATATTCTTTATCCCCTTACACTGTGTATAAGACAGTAGTTTTGGAATTGTTAGTTAGATTACTTGTTGGTTATTACTGCATTGTCAGAACAAGAAGCACAAGCATTTCGCTACACTCGCATTAACATCTGCTAACCATGTGTATGTGACAAATAAAATTGGATTTGATTTGATTTGATTTGACGTAATCTGCCCGAGGGGGTTTTCCAACTGTCTCCTCCATTGCGACGTCCCCTGAATACGCATTTGCTAGCCTGCTAGCCGCGGCCCGCTAGCTGTCTAGAGCATATTGGACTGTTAGCTGAAGAGGCCCATCGGCCAATTTATTGGGCCACTATACCTATTTTGCCAATTGGCCTGGACCCTTTTACAACACGGAGCCCCGCTGATCCATCACAACTTGTCTGCCGACATAAATGCATGAGGGGCTACAACAGACTTCTTCTGTCGCGACGTCCCTCTAAGGCCCTTCTGCTAGCTTGCTAGCCCCGGCCAGCTAGCTGTCTGAATCGCCGTGTCTCCAGCCCGCCTAGCTACTCACTGGACCCCTATGATCACATGGATACACATGCCTCTCCCTAATATCAATATGCCTTGTCCATTGCTATATAGGTTAGGGATTATTGGCATATTTCACTGTAGAGCCTCTAGCCCAGCTCAATATGTCTTAGCTCACCCTTTAGTTCCACCTCCCACACATGCGGTGACCTCACCTGGTTTAAGAGATGTTTCTAAAGACAATATCTCTCTCATCGTCACTCAATGCATAGGTTTACCTCCACTGCATTCACATCCTACCATACCTTTGTCTGTACATTATGCCTTGAATCTATTCTACCGCGCCCAGAAACCTGCTCCTTTTACTCTGTGTTCAGAACGTACTAAACGACCAGTTCTTATAGCCTTTAGACGTACTCTTATCCAACTTCTCTGTTCCTCTGGTGATGTAGAGGTTAATCCAGGCCCTGCAGTGCCTAGCTCCACTCCCATTCACCAGGCACACTATTTGTTGACTTCTGTAACCACAAAAGACTTGGTTTCATGCATGTTAACATTAGAAGCCTCCTCTCTAAGCATGATTTATTCACTGCTTTATCACACTCTGATAACCCGGATGTCCTAGCCGTGTCTGAATCCTGGCTTAGGAAGACCACCAAAAACCCTGAAATGTCCATCCCTAACTATAACATTTTCCAACAAGATAGAACTGCCAAAGTGGGCGGAGTTGCAATCTACTGCAGAGATAGCCTGCAGGGTTCTGTCTTACTATCCAGGTCTGTGCCCAAACAATTTGAACTGTTTGGTCTGTGCCCAAACAAATCCACCTTTCCAGAAACAAGTCTCTCACCTTTGCCGCTTGCTGGGACATGCTTAACACCCCGGCCATCCTTCAATCTAAGCTGGATGCCCTCAATCTCACACAAATTATCAATGAACATACCAGGGTCAACCCCAAATCCGTAGACACGGGCACCCTCATAGATATGATCCTAACCAACCTGCCCTCCAAATACACCTCTGCTGTCTTCAACCAGGATCTCAGCAATCACTGCCTCAATGCCTGTGTCCGTAATGGGTCTGCGTTCAAATGACCACCCCTCATCACGCTCCCTAAAACACTGAGCAGGCCTCTAATCGACCTGGCCCGGATATCCTGGAAGGATTTTGAACTCATTCCGTCAGTAGAGGATGCCTGGTTATTATTTAAAAGTGCTTTCCTCACAATCTTAAACAAACATGCCCCATTAAAAAAATGAACCATGAACAGATATAGCCCTTGGTTCACTCCAGACCTGACTGCCCTTGACCAGCACAAAAACATCCTGTGGCATCCTGCATTAGCATCGAATAACCACCGCGATATGCAACTGTTCAGGGAAGTTAGGAACCAATATACACAGACAGTTCGGAAAGAGGAAGTTCTTCAAAGGTAAGTGATTTATTTTATCGTTATTTCTGACTTTCGTGACACCTCTGCTTGGTTGGAAAATGTTTGTATATTTTTGTATGCGGGCGCTGTCCTCAGATAATCGCATGGTATGCTTTCGCCATAAAGCATTTTTAAAATATGACAAAGAGGCTGGATTAACAAGAAGTTAATCTTTTAACCGATGTATAACACTTGTATATTCATGAATGTTTATTATTACTATTCTTGTAATTTGAATTTGGCGCTCTGCAATTTCACCGGATGTTGTCGAAGTGGGACACTAGCATCCCAATGAGCCCAATAAAGTTAACAAGCAGATCACCGACCATTTCAAATCACACCTTTTCCGAATCCCATCTTCTCCGCTATGCAATCTGGTTTCAGAGCTGGTCATGGGTGCACCTCAGCCATGCTTAAGGTCCTAAACGATATCATAACCGCCATCGATAAGAGACAATACTGTGCAGCTGTTTTCATCGACCTGGCCAAGGCTTTCGACTCTGTCAATCACCACATTCTTATCAGCAGACTCAACAGCCTTGGATTCCCAAATGACTACCTCGCCTGGTTTACCAACTTCTTCACAGAGTTCAGTGTATCAAATCGGAGGGCCTGTTGTCCGGACCTCTTGCTGTCATGTATTGTATTGTCATGTCTTGTCCCTGTGCTTTTTCTTCTCTTCGTTTCCCCCTGCTGGTCGTATTAGGTTTCTTTCTCTCTCTTTATCCCTCTCTCTCTATCGTTCCGTTCCTGCTTCCAGCTGTTCCTCATTCTCCTAACGACCTCGTTTACTCTTTCACACCTGTCCCCTATTTTGCCCTCTGATTAAGTCTCTATTTCTCTCTCTGTTTCTGCTTCTGTCCTTGTCGGATTCTTGTTTGCGTTGCCTTTGTTCCGTCCTGTTGTATTCTGCCTCGTCTTCAGATACTGCGTGTGAGCAGGTGTCTCTATCCGCTACGGCCCGCGCCTACCCGAAGGGACCTGCAGTCTGTTGCCGCTAGCCCTGCAACTCTCCTCAACAACTAGAAGGGGGACTCTCCTGTTAAACTAGAGGATTTGTGTTTTCCCTGTTTGGACTTCCCCTGTAATGATTGAGGATTTATGTTTTCCCTGTTTGGACATTAAAAGACTCTGTTTCTGTTATATCGCTTTTGGGTCCTCACTCACCTGCATAACACTTGCAGTCTCTATGGGGGTGCCACAAGGTTCAATTCTGTCCTTCTTTGGACACTGTCTTAACTAACCTCCAGATGAGTTTCAATGCCATACAACTCTCATTCCGTGGCCTCCAACTGCTCTTAAATGTAAATAAAACTTAATGCATGCTCTTCAACCGATCGCTGCCCACACCTGCCCGCCCGTCCAGCATCACTAGTCTGGACGGTTCTGACTTAGAATATGTGGACAACTATACATACCTAGGTGTCTGGTTAGACTGTAAACTCTCCTTCCAGACTCACATTAAGCATCTCCAATCCAAAATTAAATCTAGAATCGGCTTCCTATTTCGCAACAAAGCATCCTTCACTCATTCTGCCGAACATACCCTCGTAAAACTGACTATCCTACCGATCCTTGACTTCAGCGATGTTATTTACAAAAAAGCCTCCAACACTATACTTAACGAATTGGATGGTCTATCACAGTGCCATCCATTTTGTCACCAAAGCCCCATACACTACCCACCACTGCGACCTGTATGCTCTCGCTGGTTGACCCTCGCTTCATTTTCGATGCAAAACCTACTGGCTCCAGGTCATCTATAAGTCTTTGCTAGGTATAGCCCCACCTTATCTCAGCTCACTGGTCACCATAGCAGCACCCACCCGTAGCACGCGCTCCAGCAGGTATATTTTACTGGTCAACCCCAAAAGCCAATTCCTCATTTGGCCAGCTTTCCTTCCAGTTCTCTGCTGCCAATGACTGGAACAAGCTGAAAAATTCACTGAAGCTGTAGACTCATATCTCTCTCACTAACTTTAAGCACCAGCTGCCAGAGCAGCTTACATCTGTACATAGCCCATCTGTAGATAGCCCATCCAACGTCCTCATCCCCATACTGTTATTTATTTATTTTCCTCCTTTGCACCCCAGTATCTCTACTTGATCATTTATCTTCTGCACATCTATCACTCCAGTGTTTAATTGCTATATTGTAATTATTTCGCCACTATGGCCTATTTATTGCCTTACCTCCCTTATCCTACCTCATTTGCACACACTGTATTTAGACTTTTGTATTATTGATTGTATGTTTGTTTATTCCATGTGTAACTCTGTGTGGTTGTTTGTTTCGCACTGCTTTGCTTTATCTTGGCAAGTTCGCAGTTGTACGTGAGAACTTGTTCTCAACTAGCCTACCTGGTTAAATAAAGGTGAAATAAAAAAAATAAAAAGATACAAATAATCTCTGTATGGCAGCAGTGCTAATGCTATGATGGTTATAAGCATGTCCCACTAATGCAGCATTTCCCAAACTCAGTCCTGAAGACCCCAAGGTGTGCACATTTAGGTTTTTGCCCTATAACTACACAGCTAATTCAAATAATGAACTAATCATCAAATTCGGATTATTTTAATCAGTTTTTAATCAGTTAATAATATATATATAATATAATAATATTCAACCGATCGCTGTATCGATAGTTTTTTCCCTAAAACGTGCACCCCTTGGGGTTGCCAGGACCGAGTTTGAGAAAAGCTGCACTAATTACTGAGACTACAGACCTGCAGGAAGACCTGCCTGGTGGCCCCAGCATAGAGAGAGACTCCCAAAGGAGCTGTCTGTCTGATGTATTCCTTACTCCCTCTCTGTGACACTGTCATACATTTACATAGCAACAACATCTGGGGCTCTGAGTTTAATGGGCCCACCTTCAGTCCCATCTTGTTTGGGTTACTAATCAAAGCACTGAATTAACAACTATGATGAATACGTATGCAAAGTGCGAAACCTAGTTAAAAAGCAATGTTATTATTCAGTATGATTATATTATTATTTGTTTCTTCAAGAAAAATGCTATTTTTTTGGCAAGTGGCAAAGGGGACAACTACAGTTTTTACAGGAAATGACTAACTCCATAATATAAAGGACAAAGGGAAGTATTCTTGTCACGTTTTCCTCCTCCTGTCTGTCCTTCCTGATCCTCCCGTTCCTCTGTAATAAGATGAGATTGCCAACATGAACCTAGGCGCTCTAGGAGCTCTTCCAGAGGCCTGCTGAATCATCCATCCATCCTCACACACATGCACAAACACATACACACAGACACATATACTCACACCCACACAGACACTGATGGAGGGGTCTAACGATCAGATTCCAGGCATAATCGGCGATTGAACAGAGCAGCAAACTTTGATGTAGACAGAACATTAGCTAATAGGCAGAAAAGACTGAGCCTACCACTGCACAGAGTCTCTGGGGATAGGTGTTTCATAATAGTATGTCAGTTTTCTTGTGCTTGGGTGGCTCTCCCTGCCAAAGAATTTTAAAACAAATCCAATTTTGATAACACCCATATATATTGGATGAAATACCACAGTGTACAATCACAGCAGCAAGATGTGTGAGCTATTGCCACAAGAAAAGGGCAACCAGTGAAGAACAAACACCATTGTAAATAGCTACATTTAGATGTATTTATTTGCCCCTCTGCACATACATTTACATTTACATTTAAGTCATTTAGCAGACGCTCTTATCCAGAGCGACTTACAAATTGGTGCATTCACCTTATGACATCCAGTGGAACAACCACTTTACAATAGTGCATCTAAATATTTTAAGGGGGGGGTGAGAAGGATTACTTTATCCTATCCTAGGTATTCCTTAAAGAGGTGGGGTTTCAGGTGTCTCCGGAAGGTGGTGATTGACTCCGCTGTCCTGGCGTCGTGAGGGAGTTTGTTCCACCATTGGGGAGCCAGAGCAGCGAACAGTTTTGACTGAGCTGAGCGGGAACTGTACTTCCTCAGTGGTAGGGAGGCGAGCAGGCCAGAGGTGGATGAACGCAGTGCCCTTATTTGGGTGTAGGGCCTGATCAGAGCCTGGAGGTACTGAGGTGCCGTTCCCCTCACAGCTCCGTAGGCAAGCACCATGGTCTTGTAGCGGATGCGAGCTTCAACTGGAAGCCAGTGGAGAGAGCGGAGGAGCGGGGTGACGTGAGAGAACTTGGGAAGGTTGAACACTAGACGGGCTGCGGCGTTCTGGATGAGTTGTAGGGGTTTAATGGCACAGGCAGGGAGCCCAGCCAACAGCGAGTTGCAGTAATCCAGACGGGAGATGACAAGTGCCTGGATTAGGACCTGCGCCGCTTCCTGTGTGAGGCAGGGTCGTACTCTGCGGATGTTGTAGAGCATGAACCTACAGGAACGGGCCACCGCCTTGATGTTAGTTGAGAACGACAGTTTGTTGTCCAGGATCACGCCAAGGTTCTTAGCGCTCTGGGAGGAGGACACAATGGAGTTGTCAACCGTGATGGCGAGATCATGGAACGGGCAGTCCTTCCCCGGGAGGAAGAGCAGCTCCGTCTTGCCGAAGTTCAGCTTGAGGTGGTGATCCGTCATCCACACTGATATGTCTGCCAGACATGCAGAGATGCGAATCGCCACCTGGTCATCATTACAACACTGTATATTGACATAATATGACATTTGAAATGTCTTTATTATTTTGGAACTTTTGTGAGTGTAATGTTTACTGTACATTTTTTATTGTTTCTTTCACTTTTGTTTATTATCTATTTCTCTTGCTTTTCCACATATGTTTCCCATGCCAATAAAGCCCCTTAAATTGAAGAGAGAGAGAGAGAGAGAGAGAGAGAGAGAGAGAGAGAGAGAGAGAGAGAGAGAGAGAGAGAGAGAGAGAGAGAGAGAGAGAGAGAGAGAGAGAGAGGACAGCAGACCTGGACACGGTAGCACGTCCAGTGAACTGGTCGGGGTTCAATAGCTGTAGGCAGAACAGTTAAACCTGGAGCAGCAGCACTACCAGGTGGACTAGAGACAGCCAGGCATCATCAGGCCAGGTAGTCCTGAGGCATGGTGCTAGGGCTCAGGTCCTCCGGGATGTCAAGGAGAGGGAAAGAGACAGAATTAGAGGGAGCATATTTAACAGTGGTTATTTACACCTACACCTGGGCTTAATTTACACCAATGAGTGTTAATTTAAGACATACAGAGTTACTTCTTATGTTTCGAGTGTAGGCCCTCAAAATAAAGCCATATGAAATATTTATTTTATTGTTTAAACAAAGGCTTCTAAACTAACAGTGCCTACAGGGCAAAAGTGATCAAAAGGGCATGGCTAGCCACTCAACCATTAATTCAGTGATTTGCCAAGGCGATAAAGTTTCCCCTTGAATTTGCACTACAGCCTCACTGTGTTTGTGAATGGAATAAATGGTATGACTCAGGGAAGCTCAAATTGCCTTCATTGTTTAACACCAAAAATCAATCATCATTTAAATATATATATATCATACAGTTGGTTTAATGTTTCAATTTTGCATGCAAATTAAAAGTATACATTTCCAAATTCCACATAAAATGGATTTCCAATGACGTTATCGGAATACCATTTGATGTCAATGACTGGATGCCACAGAATTACCAGATAATCTATTCAAAGAAATTAAATATACAAATTATCTTTGATCCGCTTTAGCACTTTAGTATGTTCTCGACCTTTCCTATGGATACTTTGTATAACGTAGAACCAGCAGAAAGTCACATTGCCCTCAGTCAATCTTGATTGCCATTATTTAAGTTATAGTTTTGTTCCGGTACACCGTTGCTTATTTTACACTATTTTCAGATGTCAAATTATGGATAAAAAAACTGCAACTGCATTATTGAATAAATAACAGACTGCCTTTGATGTCATCATTAGCAGAGCTTTCATCTCTTGAAAGGTGAGTCTGAGTAAATGTCCATCATTTAACTTTTTCCAACTCTTCTAATATGAGAGGGGATATGTAGCTAGTGATCCTAAAAATGGTGCTGGGATAGGCTGATATTTATGTATTTTACTTATTGGCACATAACATTATGACCAGACTGATTGAATCTGAGCTTAGTATCATCAAGTTTCACTGCTCCATATCACCTATTATCACAATCCATACACGCTAACTCTCGTCTTCTGAGCTCTTTCCGTGACGGAAATATTAGCCTCAGACGTATCCCAATACACTGACTATTATCAAGCGGTTTTGGAAGATTGTGATGGCTCAGAAATTCTCCATTTTTTAAAATATAAATTTAAAAATGTACTGTATTGACTATATGAGTTCTATGGGTTATTTGGGAGGAAGACCTTGTTGTACATTTGAAGTCGGAAGTTTACATACACCTTAGCCAACTAAATTTAAACTCAGTTTTTCACAATTCCTGACATTTAATCCTAGTAAAAATTCCCTGTCTTAGGTCAGTTAAGATCACCACTTTATTTTAAGAATGTGAAATGTCAGAATAATAGTAGAGAGAATGATTTATTTCAGCTTTTATTTCTTTCATCACATTCCCAGTGGGTCAGACATACACTCAAGTAGTATTTGGTAGCATTGCTTTTAAATTGTTTAACTTGGGTCAAAGGTGTTGGGTAGCCTTCCATATGCTTCCCACAATAAGTTGGGTGAATTTTGGCCCATTCCTCCTGACAAAGTTGCTGTAACTGAGTCAGGTTAGTAGGCCTCCTTGCTTGCACATGCGTTTTCAGTTCTGCCCACAAATTTTATTTTGGATTGAGCTCAGGGGTTTGTGATGGCCACTCCAATACCTTGACTTTGTTGTACTTAAGCCATTTTGCCACAACTTTGGAAGTATGCTTGGGGTCAATGTTCATTTGGAAGACCCACTTGCAACCAAGCTTTAACTTCCTGACTGATGTTTTGAGATGTTGCTTCAATATATCCACATAATTTTTCCTCCTCATGACGCCATCTACTTTGTGAAGTGCACGAGTCCCTCCTGTAGCAAAGCACCCCTACAATATGATGCTGCCACCCCTGTGTTTCACGGTTGGGATGGTGTTCTTCGGCTTGCAAGCTTCCCCCTTTTTCCTCCAAACATAACAATGGTCATTAAGGCCAAACAGTTCTATTTTTATTTCATCAGAACAGAGGACATTTCTCCAAAAGGTATGATCTTTGTCCCCATGTGGATTTGCAAACCGTAGTCTGCCTTTTTTCTGATGGTTTTGGAGCAGTGGCATCTTCCTTGCTCAGGTTATGTCGATATAGGACTAATTTCACTGTGGATATAGATACTTTTGTACCTGTTTCCTCCAGCATCTTCACAAGGTCATTTTCTGTTGTTCTAAGACTTATTTGCACTTTTCACCAAAACACATTAATCTCTAGGAGACAGTACGCGTCTTCTTCCTGAGCGGTATGACAGCTGCGTGGTCCCATGATGTTTATACTTGCGTACTATTGTTTGTACAGATAAACCTGTTACCCTCAGGTGTTTGGATATTCCTCCCAAGGATCCTTTCTAGGGAGTTTTTCCTAGCCACCGTGCTTCTACACCTGCATTGCTTGCTGTTTGGGGTTTTAGGCTGGGTTTCTGTACAGCACTTTGAGATATCAGCTGATGTACGAAGGGCTATATAAAATAAATTTGATTTGATTTGATCAGAGTGGAGGTCTACAAATGTTTTTCTTAGTCCTTGGCTGATTTATTTGATTTTCCCATGATGTCAAGCAAAGAGGCAATGAGTTTGAAGGTAGGCCTTGAAATACATTCACAGGTACAACTCCAATTGACTATCAGAAGATTCTGAAGCCATGACATAATTTTCTGGAATTCTCCAAGCTGTTTAATGGCACAGTCAACTTAGTGTATGTAAACGTCTGACCCGCTGGAATTGTGATACAGTGAATTATAAAGCAAATAATCTGTCTGTAAACAATTGTTGGAAAAATTACTTGTGTCATGCACAAAGTAGATGTCCTAAGAGACTTGCCAAAACTACAGTTTGTTAACAAGAAATTTGTGGAGTGGTTGAAAAACAAGTTTTAATGACTCCAACGTAAGTGCATGTAAACTTCCGACTTCAACTGTATGTCTGAGAGGGCCTTTTTACGATTGTCCATTCCTTTCGACACAAATTACTTTTTGATTTGCTTGAAAAATCTTAATTTGAGTAGATCCATCCTATGCACTTTACTGTTCTGGGAATTTCTATTCGGGAGTTTTAACCTCTGCCAAATATTTGTGTTTAAAACCAGGCAAAGCTGTTCATTTTCACCACTAATCTTCCGATTACTTAAAACATCTGTTCTCACTCTATAACCAAACCATTATCTAGTCTTCATTGTGGTCTTAAAGGTCATGAACAATCATAATAATGTTTTATTTGTGACATTTGATGATAATTGAGTAAAACCAGGTCAAAGTATGATGACCAAAGTATGAAAAATTACTGTTGCATCTACATTGATATAGTTTGATCATAAAGTTACTGGTCCCCTCCCCCATGCTTGGATTCAGGAGGCGGGATTATTGAGGGGACAGGGTGACATTACCCTAACTGTCATTTGAATACACCAATGGTAACATGATTTTCTCTTACCTAATTTAAATGAGTACCATCTTGTAACCAACATCGAAGAAGGCCTGTTTGCAGAGGGGAGTGGTTTATATAGTTGTACAGCTACTCTCCTGGTGCCAACATTTTACTGTAGGGTGTCAGCAAATATAATTAAACGTTTACATTATTCATCTACAGTATGGCAAAGATATTTCTATGTCTCCCCTTCCATATGTTTCTGGTGTTAACTAGTTACTGGCTAGCTGGGTCTTTAGCCAGCATGGAACAAAAGAGGGGTGGGGGTGGTTGTTCAAAACACTGATGCAGTTGTCATGTCAACAAATCCATCAGATACATGCCAAATGGGAGATCCTTGAAGCAATTGCAATGTTATTTGAATTGTTGTGTGTATCATAAAATTTGATTGAGATGATTTTATAGCAGCACTGGTCACTGCGTCCAAGTTTCTTGACATACTGTAGGTGGTCCAAAGATCTGTCTCTCAAGGTGAACTCCTTAATATAAGCTCCCTGCCCACTCAGCCGGTCTTTTCAAATGTATATATTATGGGTGATATTTTTGTCACTCAAAAGGCTATTTTATATGGGAATCAGAATGACTGTTCGGGTCCTTTTAGAGTATGTGGAGATTTTCCAATCGCAGGTAGCTAAATCGTTCCCCATAGACTCACACCTCTAGACACACACCTCTAGTGTTGAAAGGCCATGAAGAATCTGGCTACAGCATTACTTTCTTCCAGTGATAATTTTGATTTGACGTCATCAACTGTTAAAAATAAAAAACATTTTCTCCATAAACACTAAGCAGGTGAACCTTTAGCCCACATACTTTTGTATTATGGTCAGTTAAGCTCAATAAGAGTATTTTTATTTTCCATTTGATCAGGATAGTGCAGCCATGCATGCAGAAAGAGTAGGAAAATGAGCTGCTAGAGAAAAGTAAAAGGGGAAGAATGCTGCTAAATGTGCGTATTAGCCTATCTATGGAGAGTATTATGTAATAAATCTCACCTGACGGTTTAGTGCCTCTACATCAGCTTCCTAATTCACCTGATAAAACTAGTGCATATTTTATAATCTGTCATCTCTATGAGTTTACACATGTAACTTTATCAGTATTGTACTGTATTGTAATGACCTTGATATCTCATAAATGAGCAAATGTTCACAACAGTTCTTGAGTCCTCAAATGAAAATGGTTTACTGAACCTGAACTCTCACAGGCTACTGTCTGGCCATAGCTCATGCCAAATGAACCCCTAAAGAAACAGCAACACGTAACACGCACTGTCAGTACAAGAAAAGAGAGCGAGAGGACAGAGCAAAAGCTTGGTCCTATAACTTGAGGTGCCCGACACCCTACCCAGCCGTAGCACACAATAAAAATTCAACAGAATAGATTAACCGGAATTACATTTACACTCATGGGTGGCCTAAAATAGCTTGCTGAAAGTCACGCTCCTACCAATGCTGCGTCCAAAACAACTGGGAACTGGGAACATTAGAAGCTAATTAGCATTTCATTTTGTGGGGTAAATACAATCAAATATATTTATAAAAGTCACCTTGTCCTAGAGAGACACACATGGTTGTCAAAACGTCATGCCAGGGTAAGCATACACGAAACAAAGGCCTTATTTTAAGTGTTTAAGTGGAAAATGATTGGAACCATTTCCCTGTTTGACCTCTATAGGTTTTATCGGTATTATGACTCATACTGTGGTATTCTATTGCAAGCGTTCAAAATAACTGGGAACTCGAGTTCCCGAGTTGGAATTCCGAGTAGGATGACCATTTGATGTGCAGTAATAGTCATTATATGGTTATAGGTACCTAGGAATAAACCCTTCAAATAAAGTGCTATCAAATATTCCATTGTTACTCATAAAAAAACACATTATAACTTTCAGATTGCACAGAATGACCAAGAAAGAACATCATCCATACAGAAACATTACTAAAAATGTGATAACCAAACAGCACAAAGATACTGAAATAATAGAAATGCTTTTTATCAGATCAATCTGGCCCTCGAGGGAGAGTGGAGAGTCCAATTTTCCACATCAAAAAGGAAAGTCCTTGATTCAGACACTTCCCGCTTCCTTCCCTTAAATACATCAAAAACAAAAGACTTAGCTTAATAATACATGACCCTACCGCTAGGATTCATAGCAGATCCACAGTGTGGCGGGGGTGAAAAGCACAAATATAATTGCATTTAGAATGAGACTCATGGCTTCCAGCTGCTTTCAAAGAATAGACACATTTTTTATTGAGAAAGGAAGTGAGTAAGGTGTTGAAGGAAAAATAAGATTTCTTATCTCAAATCATGATGCACATACCTGCCATGGAGCTGAGAGTCATTATTTTACTGTTTGAATGCTTCCTTCAACCTGTGCTGGGATTGGTCTATTTAAAAATGTTCTTCAACAGGTTCATAGATCACTCGAGTGCACTTTTGAGAGATGTCTCTGTCAATCACAATGCCTTGACAATGGGAAGAATGGTTTATTAGGCTTTGTGTCATCATTATGCTACTTGTACTGTAAGCTCATAGTTCCAAAAGACGCAGATGCTATGTCAACGCTACTTTTTATTCAATGACAGATAGCATGTTCCTCATGGAAATGTCTGACAAGGTTATAAAGCCTGGGGAGTCACTTGAGAAATGGAATACATTGTTAGCCATTTTTCTAATTATACTTACTGTATTAATCAACAGTATTATACTGTGTAAACTGAATACAGTAAATGACTGTAGAATGCACGGTAAAATACCATATTTTTTAAACCTTTATTTAACTAGGCAAGACAGTTAAGAACAAATTCTTAATTTCAATGACGGCATAGGAACAGTGGGTTAACCTGCCTGTTCAGGAGCAGAACGACAGATTTGTACCTTGTCAGCTGGGGGATTTGAACTTGCACCCTTTTGATTACTAGTCCAACGCTCTAACCACTAGGCTACCCTGCCACCCCAATGTGTACCATGAATGTGTATTTACAGTATCACTTTGGTGCATTGTAGTGAAATGTTAACATATTTTAAGACGTTTAAGAGGCTATATTTGTTGAGAATCCTGTAACCCCCTAGAATACGGTAATATACTGTATTTTAGGAATTCTACAAACCTTGTCCTGAAATTCTATGGTAACTTACAGGCCAATTGCCACCAGTAATTAACTGCAATTCAGAATACTGTACAATACCACATTTTTGAAGTGCCAAATACATTTTGAACACAAGTGGGTACATGTTATAATAACCAGTGATGGGGAAACACAGGCCTTGTTTTCCAGCCAATTGTGTCGTAAATAGGATCATTACTCAAGGCTTTGATCAACATACTGTACACTAGTGGCAGCTTCTGGTCAAAATAATTTTGAGCAGCCACATTATTATAGATGACATCCCACGCATCGGGCCACTGCTTCGAAGTACACTGCTTAACGATTTCAACACATACCTTGGAGCTCCATTGTCAAACGTAACATCACTAAAATGAACATATTTTGATGCGTGTCTTGTAAGAGGCTATATTTGTTGCACCCGTGAGTGAGAGTGCTTTTCCAATTTAAGTGATATGTGGTACTGGTTCCCTAACAATTGCATTTACATTGAGACTAGAACAGAGTGGCAGCTAATCTCATACTTTTATAATGTTAAAAAGGCAAGATCTACTACCCAAAAACACTGTAAAACAAACTAATGAACTTTTTAAGGATGCTGAAACTTTAGATTTTTGAAATAAAAAATGTTTTGGTACATTATACTTTTTTTCTTGTTTTCTATTTAATAATTGCTTATTATTTATTGACATAACATTTATTGAATTGATTGAATACCCTGCTTAAAACTTTTTGGGGGTAATTTGAATTATGTATGACTTATGCATAACCAAATAAAATTACTTTTTTATGGTTGAGTGGCTAGCCATGTTCTTCTGTTTTGCCCTGCAGTTACTGTCAGTTTAGAAGCCTAGCTCATTAACATACACTACATGACCAAAAGTATGTGGACACCAGCTCGTCAAACATCTCATTCCAAAATCATGAGCCTTTGTATGGAGTTGGCCCTGACTTTGCTGCTATAACAGCCTCCACTCTTCTGGTAAGGCTTTCACTAGATGTTGGAACATTGCTGAGGGGACTTCCTTCCATTCAGCCACAAGACCATTAGTGAGTTCGGGCACTGATGTAAGGCAATTAGGCCTGGCTCAAAGTCAGCATTCCAAATCATTCCAAGGGTGTTCGATGGGGTTGAGGTCAGGGCTCTGTGAAGAAGTTGGAAGCACAGAGTTGTCTAGAATTGCATTGCATGCTGTAGCGTTAGGATTTCCCTTCATTGGAACTAAGGGGTCGAGCCCGAACCATGAAAAACAGTCCCAGACCATTATTCCTCCTCCACCAAACTTTACAGTTGGCACTAAGTATTGGGGCAGGTAGCGTTCTCCTGGCATCTGCCAAACCCAGCTTCATCCGTCAGACTGCCAGATAGTGATGTGTGATTCAGAGAGAGTGAGCTTCCACTGCTACAGAACCGTTCTTGTGCAGACTTTGCTTCCAGAGGCAGTTTGGAGGTAGGTAGTGAGTGTTTCAACCGAGGACAGACAATTTTTACTCTCTACTCACTTCAGCACTCAGTGGTCCCATTCTGTGCGCTTGTGTGGTCTACCACTTCCCGGCTGAGTTGTTGTTGCGCCTAGATGTTTCCACTTCACAATAACAGCACTTACAGTTGACCAGGGCAGATCTAGCAGGGCAGAGATTTGATGAACTGACTTGTTGGAAAGGTGGCATTCTATGACGGTGCCGCGTTGAAAGTCACTTCAGTAAGGCCATTCTACTGTCAATGTTTGTCTATGGAGATTGCATGGCTGTGTAATCAATTTTATACACCTCTCAGCAATGACTGTGGCTGAAATTGCAGAATCCACTCATTTGAAGGGATGTCCACATACTTTTGTATATGTAGTGAACATCATAGAAGACTGACACTGATAAAAAGCTGTCAAATCCTCAAGCAGCTCCTGGCATTATGCCTAAAGCAGACATTGGGAGATGTAGACTAATCTACACCTCGATTAGGTTTATTAAAATCCTCAATATTTTGTTTAATGATTTTACATTTGAGCGTCATTATTTCTAAATACCTGGTCTACACTTTCTAATTCGGAACTTCAAATGCCAGTGGGTGTCAAGTGCCAGTTGTGCAGAGGTGAGGACGGAGTCAGGCGCAGGACACAGAACTGGGTAAAATAACGTACTTTACTCTGAAAAATAATCAGCCAATAGATCCATGCAGGGATAACAAACCCTGACACAAAAGACTAACACAAAATCAGGAACAATCACGCACAAAATATAATGACAACCAGAGGGTTAAAGGGAAATAATAATAACGTAATGGGAACCAGGAGTGTGCAATCAAGACGTAACAAATGGAAGGAGAAACGTGGATCGGTGGCAGCTAGAAAGCCGGTGACGACAACCGCAGAACGCCGCCCGAACAAGGAGAAGCACCAACTTCGGCGGAAGTCGTGACAGTGGGACCGGTGTGGCTTCGTGACAATGTTTAAAAGCAGCTGCTCACCGATTTGACAGCTCCAAGCTGTTACACCTCCAACCCCGCCAAAACATCAGCTGTGCAGGGGTCGCTATTGCCGGTTACCGGGTTGATCTGATTGAATCTAGGCCTTAATTTGATCACCATTTTGCAGGAGAACTTTCCTGCAGTGCAGGACATGTTTTACTTATAGTGTATTTGAGGTCTGAAAATACCTCTGATGTTTGTAATTTCCACTTTGAAACAGACTTGATTTTCTCTTCAGACAAATGTATCAACCCCTACAAATAATGTCCATTAATTATAATCCACAAAATAATTCACATTTCCTCTTGCTGCAGCATTATTTTCCTGCAGTAGCAAACTGGCTCAAATTAAGATACGACATCTGCACTCCCCTGTGCTTGTATTCTCATCTACATTAATCTTTAAATCCCTCAGAGTTGCATAGCCTTTGTGTAAAGGGTGCGTGTTGGTGGCAGGGAAGTCAGGCGCAGGAGAATGAACTTGGTGTAAACGGAGTCATTTAATAAGTGCTGACAAGACTAAAAAATAACAAAAGTGGGTATAAAAACCCGTCGCACACCAACACATAACTTGCACATCACATACAATCTCCGACAAGGACATGAGGGGAAACAGAGGGTTAAATACAGGACATGTAATTGATGGGATTAGAACCAGGTGTGAAGGACGACAAGACAAAACCAATGGAAAATGAAAAATGGATCAGTGATGGCTAGAAAGCCGGTGACGTCGACCGCGGAACACCGCCCAAACAAGGAGAGGGACCGACTTCGGGGGGAAGTCGTGACACTTTGGCTGGCTGTATTTAATTCAACACTGTTCAGTGTCTATATGGGTCCACACGTTCAGTGTTCATTTAAAACATAATTTGCTGTGTACATATGAATAACTGTGTAAAATAAGAAAGCCTCCATAATGATTAGTTGTTATGAGTAATAACACAGAGGGTACACAAAGTATAGTATGTATTTTGTTATGAGAATTTCGTTATCAATGTTCATAAACTTCAATTAATCTACTCAGTTTGCAACTCAGAGTTTGTAAGATTCTGGTTGAATGAAACAGACAAGAGTCCCAGTTTACAATAGTCAAAATGTTTATTCACGAGAGTACTCTGAAGTCCATTATACAAAGACATCCATTTTCCACACAAATACTTGCTCCTCTAGCTCAGTTGGTAGAGCATGGCGCACATAACGCCAGGGTAGTGGGTTCAATTCCGTAGAATGTATGCACACATGACAGCTTTAGATATCCATATATTATTATTATTATTATTATTATTATATTACATACACACAAACAGTAGGTGAGTTCTCACCACTATGTATCACTACCCAGCTGACAGTTCCATTTCCCCGAGATTAGGGAAACCTTGAGAAGTACTCCCTGTCCTATTATAAGTTTCTCAGAGTTCTAGCCAGGTCGGGTTAAACACAGTTGAATTGTTCTTGGTATTTTCTTAGGCACACACATTTCTCTCCCTTACAGGTCTCTTCTGAGCCTAGTTGGACTTACGTTTAATACTTTAATTATTCCTTATACATGCTACATAAACTATAATCCCTAATAATTAGGTTTCAGGGAAGAATTATTTAATAATTCTCTTTAAACATATAAATTATTTTATCAATTTACACTGAACAAAAATATAAACGCAACATGTAAAGTGTTTCATGAGCTGAAAAAAAATATCCCAGAAATCTTACATACCCACAAAAAGCTTATATATCTCAAATGTTGTCTACAAATTTGTTTACATCCCTGTTAGTGAGCATTTATCATTTGCCAAGATAATCCATAATCCACACCTGTCAGGTGTGGCATGAAACTGACAAAACAGCATGATCATTACACAGGTGCACCTTGTGCTGGGGACAATGAAAGACCACTCTAAAGTGTGCAGCTTTGTCACACAACACAATGCCACATATGTCCCTGTAGTGGTTTGGGGGCTGTGCTTTGGCAAAGAGGGTGGGGTTATATCCTTCCTGTTTGGCCCTGTACATGGGTATCATCGGATGGGGCCACAGTGTCTCCTGACCCCTCAGGACTACCTGGCATGATGACTCCTTGCTTTCCCCAGTCCACCTGGCCGTGCTGCTGCTCCAGTTTCAACTGTTCTGCCTGTGATTATTATTATTTGACCATGCTGGTCATTTATGAACATTTGAACATCTTGGCCATGTTTTGTTATAATCTCCACCCGGCACAGCCACAAGAGGACTGCCCATCCCTCATAGCCTGGTTCCTCTCTACGTTTCTCCCTAGGTTTTGGCCTTTTCCCTAGCCACCGTGCTTCTACACCTGCATTGCTTGCTGTTTGGGGTTTTAGGCTGGGTTTCTGTACAGCACTTTGAGATATCAGCTGATGTACGAAGGGCTATATAAATACATTTGATTTGATTTGATTTGAGATGTATCAAGTTTTGAGGGAGCATGCAATTGGCATGCTGACTGAAGGAATGTCCACCAGAGCTGTTGAATGTCATGTTAATTTATCTACCTTAAACTGCCTCCAACGTCATTTTAGAGAATTTGGCAGTAAGTAAATCCGGCTTCACAACCGCAGACCACGTGTAACCACGCCAGCCCAGGACCTTCACATCCGGTTTCATCATCTTCAGGATCATCTGAGACCAGCCACCCGGACAGCTGATGAGACTGTGGTTTTGCACAACCAAAGAATTTCTGCACAAACCGTCATCCTCACCAGGGTTCTGACTGCAGTTCGGCATTGTAATTGAGAAGTTTGCTGGAGAAGTGAGCTCTTCACAAATTAATCCTGGTATCATCTGTACCGGGCAGACAGCAGGTGGCATCATTGTGAACAGAATGCTCCATGTTTGTGGTGGGTTTATGGTACTTTTATTTTACCTTTATTTTACTAGGCAAGTCATTTAAGAACAAATTCTTATTTTCAATGATGGCCTAGGAACAGTGGGTTAACTGCCTGTTCAGGGGCAGAACGACAGATTTGTACCTTGTTGGCTCAGGGATTCGAACTTGCAACCTTTCGGTTACTAGTCCAACGCTCTAACCACTAGGCTACCCTGCTGCCCACAGGGCACAGATAAGCTACGGACAATGAACACAATTGCATTTTACCATTTTATTGGCTGATGAATGCACAGAGATTGCGTGACGAGATCCTGAGACCCATTGTAGTGTCATTCATCCGCCGCCATCACCTCATGTTTCAGCATGATAATGCACAGCCCCATGTCACAAGGATCTTTACACAATTCCTGGAAGCTGAAAATGTCCAAGTTCTTCCATAGCCTGCATACTCACCAGACATGTCACCCATTGAGCAGGCTTGGGATGCTCTGGATGGATGTGTACAACATTGTGTTCTAGTTCCCGCCAATATAATATTTGGGGCGGCAGGTAGACTAGTGGTTTGATCGTTGGGCCAGTAACTGAAATGTTGCTAGATTGAGTCCCTGAGCTAACAAGGTAAAAATCTATCATTCTGCCCCTGAACTCACTGTTCCTTGACTGTCATTGTAAATGAGAATTTGTTCTTTACTGACTTGCCTAGTTAAATAAAAAGTTACATATCAAATTCACGTGGCAAATGAGAAGGAGTGGGACAACATTCCACAGGCCACAATCAACGGCCTGATCAATATCAGGTGGTCACAGACTGGTTTTCGGATCCATGCCCCTACCTTTTTTTTAAGGTGTCTGTGTGCCAACATATGCATATCTGTATTTCCAGTCATGTGAAATCCATAGATTAGGGCCTATTTTATTTATTTCAATTGACTGATTTCCTTATATAAACTGTAACTCAGTCAAATCTTTGAAAATGGCGCATGTTGTGTTTATATTTTTGTTCAGTGTATTTATTGATTCATTCAGATTGACAAACCTCAGCAAGCTGATATAATCAAGTGAAGCAGTGGCTAAAACTGCATTTGTATAATTATATTTGCAACCCACATGCACAAAGAAATAAAATATGTGATGTGGTTCTGCTAAATTAAGCATAGGCTGAATTTCCAGAGTTAGTATTAATATAAAGTTGTACAGCTGGAAACTATTTTTCTGAACAGCATGTGCAGCATAATTTTCAAAAGGCCACATCTATAGGACCCCTGCTATTTAATAATTTAATTTATTAGACAAAACCATCCGGGCCCATGTACTAAACGTGCTGACTGGGGGATAATTTAATCAAGGCAAGGGCTGCATGTGATTGTGTTCACTCAATATTTTCTGATGGTGCCAGCCTTTGACGGGGGATCTTACTCTGATATAACCTTGAAATTACTAGAAGTTATTAAAGCATGCAAAGTTCAGTACCGTCTCTATATGCATGTAAAGCACCTTAAAACACCCAATGCTTGTACAGTAAAATTAATCTAAGGTATCTGCATGGAAATAATATTTTTTTCATCTTATTTGTTTTGTCTCAATAACGATTGTCTACCAATATTACACACAAAATGTCCTACATGGACATGCAAAACATAGTCAATAAGCAAGATTAAATTCACAGGGTTATTGATAAGGCCTAAAAAGACATTAAAGAATTCAAATCGAATTCAAATAAAAATGAATCATAGGCTAAATACATTTACAGGCACTGTAACTGATCCAACATTTTCACAGGAGCTGGATAAAGATCCAATATAAAGACAAAGCACTCACTGCTGTCAAGTTCTATGTTTTATAAACATCTTGGAACCATCTTACAGGTCATATTTGCACGTCTCAGAAATAGCAGATGAAATTGCATTGCATTCGAGCCATATAGCCTACATTATCACCATAAACCCATAGACTATGAATATATCTAATAAGTTAGATTGTTTTTTATTTAATTTGATTAATAATAATCTTCTTTTTAATAATATATAATATTTCTAAATAGTATCGGGTCAAATCAAATCAAAATTTATTTGTCACATGCGCCGAATACAACAACCTTACCGTGAAATACTTACTCACAAGCCCTTAACCAACAATGCATTTCAAGAGAGAGTAAAAAAATATTTACCAAATAAACCAAAGTAAAAAATCTAAAAAAACAAGATAAAATAACAATAAGAGGCTATATGTAGGGGATACCGGTTCCAAGTCAATGTGCGGGGGGTGCAGGTTAGTCAAGGTAATTTGTGTGTAGGGGTAAAGTGACTTTGCATGGATAATAAACAGCGAGTAGCAGCAGTGTAAAAACAAATGGGGGGGGGGGGGGTGTCAATGTAAATAGTCCGGGGAGCAATTTGAGTAAAAGTAAAGCAGTTTTTTTGTTGGGGGTAGAAACTGTTAAGGAGCCAAATGGTCCTAGACTTTGCGCTCCAGTACCACTTCCATGCAGTAGCAGAGAACAGTCTATGACATTAGTGACTGGAGTCTTTGACAAATTTTGGGGCTTTCCTCTGACACCATCTAGTATATACATCCTGGATGGCAGGAAGCTTGGCCCAGTGATGTACTGGGACGTATGCACTACGCCTTATGGTCAAATGTCAAGCAGTTGCCATACCAGGGGGTGATTCAACAGGTCAGGATGCTCTCGATGGTGCAAATGTAGAACTTTTTGAGGATCTGGGGACCCATGACAATCTTTTCAGTCTCCTGAGGGAGAAAAGGTGTTGGGGTGCCCTCTTCAGTGTTTGGTCCATGATAGTTTGTTGGTGATGTGGATTTGTAAGGCACTCCTTTTCCTGTAGTCCACGATCAGTTCCTTTGTCTTACTCACATTGAGGGATAGGTTGTTGTCCTGGCAACACACTGCCAGGTCTCTGATCTCCTCCCTATAGGCTGTCTCATCATTTTCAGTAATCAGGCCTACCACTGTTGTGTCATCAGCAAATTTTTAATTTTATTTTACTAGGCAAGTCAGTTAAGAACAAATTCTTATTTTCAATGACGGCCTAGGAACAGTGTGTTAACTGCCTGTTCAGGGGCAGAACGACAGATTTGTACCTTGTCAGCTCAGGGATTTGAACTTGCAACCTTTTGTTTACTAGTCCAACGCTCTAACCACTAGGCTACCCTGCCGCCCCAGAAATAATAATGATGGTAATAATAAAACTTAATGATGGTGTTGGAGTCATGCTTGGCCACGCAGTCGTGGGTGACCAGAAAGTACAGGAGGGGACTAACCATACACCCCTGAGGGGCCCCAGTGTTGAGGATCAGCATAGCAGATGTGTTGTTGCCTACTCCTACCACCTGGGGGCGGTCGGTCAGGAAGTCCAGGAAGTCCAGGAGCCGAGGGAGGTGTTTAGTCCCAGGGTCCTTAGCTTAGTAATGATCTTTGTGGGCACTATGGTGCTGAATGCTGAGCTGTAGTCAATGAACAGCATTCTCACATAGGTGTTCCTTTATAGAAAAACCCTTGGCTCCTTTTTTCTCAAATTCCGCCTGAATGACGTGCCCAAAGTAAACTGCCTGTTGCTCAGGCCCTGAAGCCAGGATATGCATATACTTGGTACTAGTAGAAAGAAAACACTTTGAAGTTTGTAGAAATTTAAGAATAATTTAGGAGAATATAACACAATAGATATGGTAGGAGAAAATCCAAAGCAAAACCAACCTGAATGTTATTTCTTTTGAGAGTCTTGGAAATGCAAGAGTAAGGTAACAGACTTTTTGGGATATAAAGAAGGATTCTATCTAACAAGACAACACTACATGTTATAGCTGGGACCCTTTGGATGACAAATCAGAGGAAGATTAAAACCAAATTAAAAAGTGAATATTTCATCATTATTTGTGAATGTATGAAACCTGTGTCGGTGGTCAAATATTTTGATGTGGGGCGCCGTCCTCAAACAATCGCATGACATGTTTTCGCTGTAAAACCTACAGTAATTGGACAGTGCAGTTAGATTAACAATAATTTAAGCTTTCAGCTGATATAAGACATTTATACGTAGCTAAATATTTAATATCCATAATATTTATGATTATTTATTTGAATTGCGCGCCCTGCAGTTTCACCTGAAGTTGTCCCGCTAGCGGGACCCCTATCCCTGATAAGTTTTTAAAGGTCTTGCTCACATCGGCTACCGAGAGTGTTATCACACATAAACATACTGTTGACATGTAGACTATGGTGTAAACATAGGGAGCGATTGAGTATGTCCGTAAATGACTATCACCCTGTAGCACTCACTTCAGTCATCATGTAGTGCTTGAGAGACTAGTCTAGGACCCTAGACCCACTTCAATTTGCTTACCGCCCCAATAGGTCCACAGACTATGCACTCGCCATCACACAGCACACTGCCCTATCCCATCTGGACAAGAGGAATATCTATGTAAGAATGCTGTTCATTCCCACAAGGGTGCGTGCTCAGCCCCCTCCTGTACTCCCTGTTCACCCATGACTGCGTGGCCATGCACGCCTCCAACTCAATCGTCAAGTGTGCAGACAACAAAATAGCAGTAGGCTTGATCACCAACCATGACCAGACATCCTACAGGAAGGAAGTGAGGGCTTTGGGAGTGTGGAATCCAGAAAATAAACACTTGACCTCAAAAAAACAAAGGAGAGGATCGTAGACTTCAGGAAAAAGCAGAGGGAGAACCCACTTATCCACATTGACGGGAGAGCAGTGGAGAAGGTGGAAAGTTGTAAGTTCCTCGGTGATCATATCATTGACAAACTGAAATGGTCCACCCACACAGACAGTGTGGTGAAGGCAGAACAGCGCCTCTTCAACCTCAGGAGCCTGAAGAAATTTGGCTTGTCACCTATAACCCTCACAAACTTTTACAGATGCACAAGTGAGAGCATCCTGTCGGGCTGTATCACAGCTTGGTACAGCAACTGCACCACCCACAACTGCAGGGCTCTCCAGAGGGTAGTGAGGTCTGCACAACACATCACCGGGGGCAAACTACCTGCCCTCCAGGACATTTACAGCACTTGATGTTACAAAAAGGCCAAAAAGATAATCAAGGACAACAACCACCCGAGCCACTGCTTGTTCACACCGCTGTCATCCAGAAGGCGAGATCAGTACAGGTGCATCAAAGCTGGGACCGAGAGACTGAAAAACAGCTTCTATCTCAAAGCCATCAGGCTGTTAAATAGCCATCACTAGCACAGAGTGGCTGCTGCCTACATACAGACTTGAAATCATTGGGCACTTTAATAAATGTAACACTAGTCACTTTTGTATTGTCACTTTAATAATGTTTAAGTATCTTGATTTACTCATCCCATATTTATATACTGTATTCTATATTATCTATTGCATCTTAGCCTATAGCACTGACATTGCTCATAGACATATTTACAGTTGAAGTACACATACACCACAGCCAAATACATTTAACAGCATTTTTCACAATTCCTGACATTTAATCCTAGTAAAAATTAATTGTCTTCAGGCAGTTAGGCTCACCACTTTACTTTAAGAATGTGAAATGTCAGAATAAATGTACAGAGAATGATTTATTTCAGCTTTTATTTTTTTCATCACGTTCCCAGTGGGTCAGAGGTTTACATACACTCAATTAGTATTCGGTAACATTGCCTTTAAATAGTTTAACTTGGGTCAAACGTAGCCTTCCACAAGCTCCAAGATGGCGTAGCAGTCGGACGTCTTGTCGTGCCGCGTCCCTTGTATATATCTTTTTTAAATGTATTTTTTTAGATATTTTGACACATTTTTCTTCGCATATCTTTTAAAACATTTTGCTAAACCTCAACTTTGAAATACTCTCCTGCAACCCGCCTCACCCAGTGTAGCGCGGATCTGCTTTTTTTTCTAAAGTACTTATATTTACTTCGGATCCGGAACCCCTCAACTGAAGCTAGCCAGCTCACTACCAGCAAACCATTGCTAGCGGTCATCAGCTAACCTTTAGCTCGGAAAGCTCTCGCCAGTTCGAACAACACGACTCTAACCAGAGCATAACGGACCTATTATTATTTTTTATTTTTTATCCCCGGATTCCCACCGCAAACGCAACATTTTCAGCTGGATCTTCACAACTAGCTAACTAGCTAACCGCAACCCCGGATGATTACTCCTGGCTAGCGTTTCCATCCACTTAGCTTGAAGCTAGCCCAGCCAGAGCTCCTGTGCTACCACCGAAGCATACTCCTGGGCTACAATATCCGGACCCACGACTGGTCTATAGATGTCACCGCATGAAGAGGCATAAACAGACTCACCCCATCGCGACGTCCCCCAAAGACTAACTTTCTAGCCCCTGCTATCTGCTTGCTTGCTAATTCGGCCTGCTAACTGCAAGCTTGTTTAGCCCCGGTCCGCTAACTGCTACCTTGCTCAGCCCCGGCCTACTAACTGTTAGCTTGTTAGCACAGGCCTGCCAACTGTCTGAATCGCCGCGTCCCCAGCCAGCCCAACCACTCACTGGACCCATATTTACTTTCAATCTCTTTTGGATTTTTAATTCGATTATACCTTCCGGTAACCTGCCTCACCCAATGTGATACGGAATCGCTATTATTTTTCATTTTTAGAACACATTCAAGAACCTCCAGAAGCTAACCAGCTAACTAGCTACAAGCTATTTAGTCATTGTTCGTTTTTTAAAACCTGGATAACACTCGCCAGTCCAGCTTCCCTGCCCCATCCACCGCTGCCCCCTGGACACTGATCACTTGGCTACATAGCCGATGCATGCTGGACTGTCCATTAATCACGGTACTCCATTCTGCTTGTTTATGTTTTATCTGTCGGCCCCGTTGCCTAAGTCAACGCCATTTTACCTGCTGTTGTTGTGCTAGCTGATTAGCTGTTGTTGTCTCACCTACTGTTTTAGCTTGCTCTCCCAATTCAACACCTGTGATTACTGTATGCCTCGCTGTATGTCTCTCTCAAATGTCAATATACCTTGTATACTGTTGTTCAGGTTAGTTATCATTGTTTTAGTTCACAATGGAGCCCCTAGTTCCACTCTTCATACCCCTGATACCTCCTTTGTCCCACCTCCCACACATGCGGTGACCTCACCCATTACAACCAGCATGTCCAGAGATACAACCTCTCTCATCATCACCCAGTGCCTGGGCTTACCTCCGCTGTACCCGCACTCCACCATACCCCTGTCTGCGTATTATGCTCTGAATATATTCTACCATACCCAGAAACCTGCTCCTCTTATTCTCTGTCCCCAACGCTCTAGGCGACCAGTTTTGATAGCCTTTAGCCGCACCCTCATACTACTCCTTCTCTGTGCCGCGGGTGATGTGGAGGTAAACCCAGGCCCTGCATGTCACCAAGCACCCTCATTTGTTGACTTCTGTGATCGAAAAAGCCTTGGTTTCATGCATGTCAACATCAGAAGCCTCCTCCCTAAGTTTGTTTTACTCACTGCTTTAGGACACTCTGCTAACCCTGATGTCCTTGCCGTGTCTGAATCCTGGCTCAGGAAGTCCACCAAAAATTCTGAGATTTCCATACCCAAATATAACATCTTCCGTCAAGATAGAACTGCCAAAGGGGGAGGAGTTGCAGTCTACTGCAGAGATAGCCTGCAAAGTAATGTCATACTTTCCAGGTCCATACCCAAACAGTTCGAACTACTAATTTTGAAAATTACTCTCTCCAGAAATAAGTCTCTCACTGTTGCCACCTGCTACCGACCCCCCTCAGTTCCCAGCTGTGCCCTGGACACCATTTGTGAATTGATCGCCCCCCATCTAGCTCCAGAGTTTGTTCTGCTAGGTGACCTAAACTGGGATATGCTTAACACCCCGGCAGTCCTACAATCTAAGCTAGATGCCCTCAATCTCACACAAATCATCAAGGAACCCACCAGGTACAACCCTAACTCTGTAAACAAGGGCACCCTCATAGACGTCATCCTGACCAACTGGCCCTCCAAATACACCTCCGCTGTCTTCAACCAGGATCTCAGCGATCACTGCCTCATTGCCTGTATCCGCTACGGAGCCACAGTCAAACGACCACCCCTCATCACTGTCAAACGCTCCCTAAAACACTTCTGTGAGCAGGCCTTTCTAATCGACCTGGCCCGGGTATCCTGGAAGGACATTGACCTCATCCCGTCAGTTGAGGATGCCTGGTCATTCTTTAAAAGTAACTTCCTCACCATTTTAGATAAGCATGCTCCGTTCAAAAAATGAGGAATTAAGAACAGATACAGCCCTTGGTTCACTCCAGACCTGACTGCCCTCGACCAGCAGAAAAACATCCTGTGGCGGACTGCAATAGCATCGAACAGTCCCCGCGATATGCAACTGTTCAGGGAAGTCAGGAACCAAAACACGCAGTCAGTCAGGAAAGCTAAGGCTAGCTTCTTCAGGCAGAAGTTTGCATCGTGTAGCTCCAACTCCAAAAAGTTCTGGGACACTGTGAAGTCCATGGAGAACAAGAGCACCTCCTCCCAGCTGCCCACTGCACTGAGGCTAGGTAACACGGTCACCACCGATAAATCCATGATTATCGAAAACTTCAACAAGCATTTCTCAACGGCTGGCCATGCCTTCCGCCTGGCTACTCCAACCTCGGCCAACAGCTCCGCCCCTCCCGCAGCTACTCGCCCAAGCCTCTCCAGGTTCTCCTTTACCCAAATCCAGATAGCAGATGTTCTGAAAGAGCTGCAAAACCTGGACCCGTACAAATCAGCTGGGCTTGACATTCTGGACCCTCTATTTCTGAAACTATCCGCCGCCATTGTCTCAACCCCTATTACCAGCCTGTTCAACCTCTCTTTCATATTGTCTGAGATCCCCAAGGATTGGAAAGCTGCCGCAGTCATCCCCCTCTTCAAAGGGGGAGACACCCTGGACCCAAACTGTTACAGACCTATATCCATCCTGCCCTGCATATCTAAGGTCTTCGAAAGCCAAGTCAACAAACAGGTCACTGACCATTTCGAATCCCACCGTACCTTCTCCGCTGTGCAATCTGGTTTCCGAGCCGGTCACGGGTGCACCTCAGCCACGCTCAAGGTACTAAACGATATCATAACCGCCATCAATAAAAGACAGTACTGTGCAGCTAAGTGTGCGATCTCTAATTCTCTCCTTCTTTCTTTCTCTCTCTCGGAGGACCTGAGCCCTAGGACCATGCCCCAGGACTACCTGACATGATGACTCCTTGCTGTCCCCAGTCCACTTGGCCATGCTGCTGCTCCAGTTTCAACTGACCTGAGCCCTAGGACCATGCCCCAGGACTACCTGACATGATGACTCCTTGCTGTCCCCAGTCCACCTGGCCATGCTGCTGCTCCAGTTTCAACTGTTCTGCCTTACTATTATTCGACCATGCTGGTCATTTATGAACATTTGAACATCTTGGCCATGTTCTGTTATAATCTCCACCCGGCACAGCCAGAAGAGGACGGGCCACCCCACATATGCTCTCTAATTCTCTCTTTCTTTCTCTCTCTCAGAGGACCTGAGCCCTAGGACCGTGCCCCAGGACTACCTGACATGATGACTCCTTGCTTTCCCCGGTCCACCTGACTGTGCTGCTGCTCCAGTTTCAACTGTTCTGCCTTGTTATTATTCGACCATGCTGGTCATTTATGAACATTTGAACATCTTGGCCATGTTCGGTTATAATCTCCACCCGGCACAGCCAGAAGAGGACTGGCCACCCCCTGGTTCTTCTCTAGGTTTCTTCCTAGGTTTTGGCCTTTCTAGGGAGTTTTTCCTAGCCACCGTGCTTCTACACCTGCATTGCTTGCTGTTTGGGGTTTTAGGCTGGGTTTCTGTACAGCACGTTGAGATATCAGCTGATGTACGAAGGGCTATATAAATCAATTTTATTTTATTTTATTTTATTTGATTTGCAGCCGTCTTCATCGACCTTTCCAAGGATTTCGACTCTGTCAATCACCATATTCTTATCGGCAGACTCAGTAGCCTCGGTTTTTCGGATGACAACCTTGCCTGGTTCACCAATTACTTTGCAGACATAGTTCAGTGTGTCAAATCGGAGGGCATGCTGTACGGTCCTCTGGCAGTCTCTATGGGGGTGACACAGGGTTCAATTCTCGGGCCGACTCTTTTCTCTGTATATATCAATGATGTTGTTCTTGCTGCGGGCGATTCCCTGATCCACCTCTACGCAGATGACACCATTCTATATACTTCCGGCCCGTCCTTGGACACTGTGCTATCTAACCTCCAAACGAGCTTCAATGCCATACACCACTTCCGTGGACTCCAACTGCTCTTAAACGCTAGTAAAACCAAATGCATGCTTTTCAACCGTTCGCTGCCTGCACCCGCACGCCTGACCAGCCTCACCACCCTGGATGGTTCCGACCTTGAATATGTGGACATCTATAAGTACCTAGGTGTCTGGCTAGACTGTAAACACTCCTTCCAGACTCATATCAAACATCTCCAATCGAAAATCAAATCAAGAGTCGGCTTTCTATTCCGCAACAAAGCGTCCTTCACTCACGCCGCCAAACTTACCCTAGTAAAACTGACTATCCTACCAATCTTCGACTTCGCTGATGTCATCTACAAAATAGCTTCCAATACTCTACTCAGCAAACTGGATGCAGTTTATCACAGTGCCATCCTTTTTGTCACTAAAGCACCTTATTTCACCCACCACTGCGACCTGTATGCTCTAGTCGGCTGGCCCTCACTACATATTCGTCGCAAGACCCACTGGCTCCAGGTCATCTACAAGTCCATGCTAGGTAAAGCTCCGCCTTATCTCAGTTCACTGATCACGATGGCAACACCCACCCGTAACACGCACTCCAGCAGGTGTGTCTCACTGATCATCCCTAAAGCCAACACCTCATTTGGCCGCCTTTCGTTCCAGTTCTTTGCTGCCTGTGACTGGAACGAATTGCAAAAATCGCTGAAGTTGGAGACTTTTACCTCCCTCACCAACTTCAAACATCTGCTATCTGAGCAGCTAACCCATCGCTGCCACTGTACATAGTCTATCGGTAAATAGCCCACCCATTTTTACCTACCTCATCCCCATACTGTTTTTATTTATTTTATTTTATGCTCTTTTGCACACCAATATCTCTACCTGTACATGGCCATCTGATCATTTATCACTCCAGTGTTAATCTGCAAAATTGTAATTATTCGCCTACCTCCTCATACCTTTTGCACACAATGTATATAGACTCTCCTTTTTTCTACTGTATTATTGACTTGTTAATTGTTTACTCCATGTGTAACTCTCTGTTGTCTGTTTACACTGCTATGCTTTATCTTGGCCAGGTCGCAGTTGCAAATGAGAACTTGTTCTCTACTAGCCTACCTGGTTAAATAAAGGTGAAATAAAAATAGAAATAAAAAAATAAGCTGGGTGAATTTTGGCCCATTCCTCCATTACTCACTTTTGTTGCCAGCGGTTTAGACGTTAATGGCTGTGTGTTGAGTTATTTTGAAGGGACAGCAAATTTACTCTGTTATACAAGCTGTACACTCACTACTTTACATTGTAGCAAAGTGTACTTTCTTCAGTGTTGTCACATGAAAAGATATACTCAAATATTTACAAAAATGTGAGGGGTGTACTCACTTTTGTGATATACTTACTGTACATATGAGATGAGTAATGTAGAGTATGAAAGCATTATATAAAGTGGCTAGTGATAAATTGATTACATACATTTTTCCATTATTAAAGTGGCTAGAGTTGAGTCAGTATGTTGGCAGCAGCCACTCAATGTTAGTGATGGTTGTTTAACAGTCTGATGGCCTTGAGATAGAAGCTGTCTTTCGGTCCCCGCTGTGATGCACCTGTACTGACCTCGCCCGGGTGGTTGTTGTCCTTGATGATCTTTTTGGCCTTCCTGTGATATCGAGTGGTGTAGGTGTCCTGGAGGGCAGGTAGTTTGCACCCAGTGATGAGTTGTGCAGACCGCACCACCCTCTGGAGAGCCCTGCGGTTGCAGGCGGTGCAGTTGCTGTACCAGGAGGTGATATAGCCCAACAGGATACTCTCACTTGTGCATCTGTAAAAGTTTGTGAGGGTTATAGGTGACAAGGCAAATTTCTTCAGCCTCCTGAGGTTGAAGAGGCGCTCACGGTTGTGGGCAGAGCAGTTGCCGTACCAGGCGGTGATACAGCCCGACAGGATGCTCTCGATTGTGCATCTGTAAAAGTTTGTGAGTGTTTTTGATGACAAGCCAAATATCTTCAGCCTCCTGAGCTTGAAGAGACTCTGCTGCACCTTCTTCACCACTCTGTCTGTGTGGGTGGACCATTTCAGTTTGTCCGTGATGTGTACGCCGAGGAACTTAAAACTTTCCACCCTCTCCACTACTGTCCCATCAATGTAGATAGGGGGCTGCTCCCTCAAGTCCACAATCATCTCCTTTGTTTTGTTGACATTGAGTTTAAGGTTGTTTTCCTGACACCACCTCCCTGTAGGCCGTCTCGTCGTTGTTGGTAATCAAGCCTACCACTGTAGTGTCGTCTGCAAACTTGATGATTGAGTTGGAGGCGTGCATGGCCACGCAGTCGTGGGTGAACAGGGAGTACAGGAGAGGGCTGAGAATGCACCCTTGTGGGGACCCAGTGTTGAGGGTAAGCGTGGTGGAGATGTTGTTACCTACCCTCGCCACCTGGGGACGGCCCATCAGGAAGTCCAGAACCCAGTTGCACAAGGCGGGGTCGAGACCCAGGGTCTCGAGCTTAATGACGACTTTGAAGGGTACTATGGTGTTAAATGCTGAGCTGTAATCGATGAACAGCATTCTTACATATGTATTCCTCTGTCCAGATGGGCTAGGGCAGTGTGCAGTGTGATGGCGATTGCGTCGTCTGTGGACCTATTGGGGCCGTAAGAAAATTGGAGTGGGTCTAGGTATCAGGTTGAGTGGAGGTGATATGGTCCTTGACTAGTCTCTCAAAGCACTTCATATGATGACGGAAGTGAGTGCTACAGGGTGGTAGTCATTTATCTCAGTAAGTAAGCTTGGGGTCATTGTCCATTTGGAAGACCCATTTGGAAGACCCATTTGCGACCATGCTTTAAATTACTGACTGATGTCTTGAATTATTGCTTCAATATATCCACATAATTTCCCCCCCTCATGATGCCATCTATTTTGTGAAGGGCACCAGTCCCTCCTGCAGCAAAGCACCCCCAATGCATGATGCTGCCACCCCCGTGCTTCATGGTTGGGATGGTGTTCTTCAGCTTGCAAGCCTCCCCTTTTTCCTCCAAACATAACAAGGGTCATTATGGCCAAACAGTTTTATTTTTGTTTCATCAGATCAGAGGACCTGTCTCCAAAAAGTACCATCTTTGTCCCCATGCAATCTGTAGTCTGGCATTTTTATGGCGGTTTTGGAGCCATGGCAGCTTCCTTGCTGATTCAGGTTATGCCGATATAGGACTCATTTTAATGTGGATATAGATACTTTTGTACGTGTTTCCTCCAGCATCTTCACATCTGGGATTGATTTGCACTTTTAACACCAAAGTACGTTCATCTCTAGGAGACAGAACGTGTCTCCTTCCTGAGCCGTATGATGGCTGTGTTGTCCCATGGTGTTTATTCTTGCGTACTATTGTTTGTACAGATTAACATGGTACCTTCAGGTGTTTGAATATTGCTCCCAAGGATTAATCAGACCTGTGGAGGTCTACATTTGTTTTCTGAGGTCTTGGCTGATTTCTATTGATTTTCCATTGATGTCAACCAAAGAGGCACTGAATTTGAAGGTAGGCCTTGAAATACATCAACTCAAATGATGTCAATTAGCCTATCAGAGGCTTGTAACGGCGTTCGTCTGTTGATGAAAGAGAGTCAGACCGAAATGCAGCGTGTAGGTTACTCATGACTTTAATGAAATGAATTGCGGTACATGAAATAACTGATACTAACTACAAAACAACAAACGGAATGAGAAAACCTATTACAGCCTATCTGGTGACTACAACACAGAGACAGGAACAAACACCCACAAAATACAAAGCGAACTCAGGCTACCTAAATACGGTTCCCAATCCGAGACAACGAGAATCACCTGACTCCAATTGAGAACCACCTCAGGCAGCCAAGCCTAACTAGACACACCCCTAATCATACACAATCCCAATTAATACAAACCCCAATACGAAACATAACATATAAACCCATGTCACACCCTGGCCTACCCAAACATATAACAAAACACAAAATACAATGACCAAGGCGTGACAGAACCCCCCCTCTAAGGTGCGGACTCCCGGATGCACCTCAAGAGCATAGGGAGGGTCCGGGTGGGCGTCTGTCCATGGTGGCGGTTCTGGCTCGGGACGAGGACCCCACTCCATTAATGTTCTAGTTCCTCCCCTTCACGTCCTGGGATAATCCACCCTCTCCGCCGACCATGGCCTAATAGTCCTCACCCAGATCCCCACATAACTGAGGAGCAGCTCGTGACAGAGGGGCAGCTCGGGACAGAGGGGCAGCTAGGGACAGAGGGGCAGCTCAGGACAGAGGGTTATCTCAGGACAGAGGGGCATCTCAGGACAGAGGGGCATCTCAGGACAGAGGGGCAGCTCGGGACTGAGGGGCAGCGCGGGACTGAGGGGAAGCCCGGTACTGAGGGGAAGCCCAGTACTGAGAGGAAGCACAGTACTGAGAGGAAGCCAGGTACTGAGAGGAAGCCCAGTACTGAGAGGAAGCCCAGTACTGAGAGGAAGCCCAGGCAGGTAGTAGGCTCCGGTAAATCCTGGCTGGCTGGCGGAACTGGAAGAGTCAGGTTGTCTGGCCGATCTAGAAGATCATGGCTGACTGGCACTTCTGGCGGATCCTGGCAGACTGGCGACGCTGGGCAGACTGGCGGCGCTGGGCAGACTGGCTGTGCTGGGCAGACTGGCGGCGCTGGGCAGACTGGCGGCACTGGGCAGACTGGCGGCACTGGGCAGACTGGGAGCACTGTCGGCGCTGGGCAGACTGGGAGCACTGTCGGCGCTGGGCAGACTGGGAGCACTGGCGGCGCTGGGCAGACGGGAGACTCCGGCAGCGCAAGAGAGGAGAAAGGCTCTGGCTGCGCTAAACAGGCGGGAGATTCCGACAGCGCAGGAGAGGAGAAAAGCGCTGGCTGCGCTGAACAGGCGAGGCGCTCTGGAGGCCTGGTGCATGGTGCTGGAACTGGTGGTACTGGATCGAGGACACGCACAGGAAGCCTGGTGCGGGGAGCTGGAACTGGTGGTCTGGTGTGTAGAGGTGGCTCTGGATAGACCGGACCGTGCAGGCGCACTGGAGCTCTTGAGCACCGAGCCTGCCCAAGCTTATCTGGCTCGATGCCCACTCTAGCCCGGCCAATAGGAAGGGCTGGTATGTGCCGCACCGGGCTATGCTCCCGCACTGAAAACACCGTGCTCTCCATAGCATAACACGGTGCCTGCCCGGTCTCTCTAGCCCAACGGTGAGCACAGGGAGTTTGCGCAGGTCTCCTACCTGGCATAAATATTCTCCCTTCTACCCCCCCCCAATATTTTTTTGGGGCTGCTTTTCAGGTTTCCTTGCCAACCGTGTTCCCTCGTATCGTCGGCTCCTATCTCCGGCTGCCTCTGCTCTCCTTAGTGCCTCCACCTGTTCCCATGGGAGGTGATCTCTTCTGGCCAATATCTCCTCCCAAGTGTAACAACCTTTACCATCCAACACGTCTTCCCATGTCCATTCTCTGAATAATTCATCCTCCCTTTGCTGCTCCAGCTGTCGCTGCCTGTTTATACCAGCGCCTCTCCGTTTTAGCCGGCCTGTCTTTTTCTTTGACTCGATTCGCCTGTAGCCCTCTTCGCACTGCTGAAGCGAATCCCAGGCGGGCTCCTGCTCTCTCTCTTGGTCGGCCGCCCACCTGTCGATTTCTTCCCACGTCGTATACTCCATGCCTTTACCTTCCATAACGTCCTCCTTTAGCTCCTGCCAGTTTACACACTGCTCGGTCTGTGAGTGTTGGGTGTTTCTGTAACGGCGTTCGTCTGTTGAAGAAAGAGATTCAGACCGAAATGCAGCGTGTAGGTTACTCATGACTTTAATGAAATGAATCGCGGTACATGGAATAACTGATACTAACTACAAAACAACAAACGGAACGAGAAAACCTATTACAGCCTATCTGGTGACTACAACACAGAGACAGGAACAAACACCCACAAAATACAAAGCGAACTCAGGCTACCTAAATACGGTTCCCAATCCGAGACAACGAGAATCACCTGACTCCAATTGAGAACCGCCTCAGGCAGCCAAGCCTAACTAGACACACCCCTAATCATACACAATCCCAATTAATACAAACCCCAATACGAAACACAACATATAAACCCATGTCACACCCTGGCCTACCCAAACATATAACAAAACACAAAATACAATGACCAAGGCGTGACAAGGCTTCTAAAGCCATGACATTTTCTATAATTTTCCAAGCTGTTTAAAGGCACAGTCAACTTAGTGTATGTAAACTTCTGACCCACTGGAATTGTGATACAGTGAATTATATGTGAAATAATCTGACTGTAAACAATTGTTGGAAACATTACTTGTGTCATGCACAAAGTATATATATATGTCCTAACCGACTTACCAAAACTATTCTTTTTTTGTTAGTTATTACTTGTTAGATATTACCGCACTGTAGGGACTAGAAGCACACGCATTTCGCTATACTCGCAGTAACATCTGCTAAACACCAATACAATTTGATTTGATTTGTAATGGAATGTTTTGTATTGTGTGGTAGGTTTTGTGGGTTTTGACACCCTTATGTAGGTGTCATAACCAGCCATAAAATAATACAATATATGTCACAACCCGTCTAAATATATGTGTCATGATAGTGTTATGACCATATCATGAAAGTAATAAGAAGTTATGACATGGTTATGACTGGGTCTTTTAAGTGATTATGCCCGAGAAGCTGGTGTTTGGAGCATATATTGGTATCTTAGGCCCAAGACGAAGTCCACAGCCGGCAAATCATGCCACTATATCCTCCAAACACCAGCTTCAACGGCATCATCACTTTTATACGACAGGTTACCAAGGTGTTCAAATAATGATTGACATATTTTAATTTAAAAAGTTATTTTGATGAATTTATTCATACTATTTCATCCTTCCACAAGATAAAGTCCCAACATAAATCTAGAGTTGCTACCTAAGCTGGCTGGTCGTTGGTTCTACCGGTTCGGTTGCCAGAGACGCGACCCAGTCGTTCAGTCTTTTTGTTCTGTGTCTATGGACGAGACCCAGTAGTTTGTTCTAAATCTTCTATTTCCATGCTGGTATGCAACGTTCTTATCCCTTGCTTGCTAGCTAGCCAACTACATCTAACTTAAAGTCACGTCAAACAGTGCAGACACAATAACAACAGTAGGTGCATTTGCATTTGCATTTGTTTGCAATCATATACAAGGGAGGAGCAAAAACCCACAGACACTCGGCCCTCCATGTAATGAGTTTGACATATGTGACCTTAACCATCTTAACTGGGACAACTATTTCAGTAACGGGAACAATATGTCCAAGTAATAGATTGGATTAAAATGTATGTTATTTATATTTGAGTAGGTTAATATGAATTAATCAATGTACATGCAAAAACATATTGAAACAAACAATTCTAATCTACCTCCAATAGTGCATGCTAGGAAATATGATAATGGTTTTGGTTTAACACCAACATTGGAGTTATTTTACAACACTTAACTCTGTAAGTGTTAATTTAACACCTGAATCATCAACACTAGTAATGTTGAACTGAAAAATCAACAATAGGTAACACTGGACAATTTGCTATGTACCTGCGGACAGTAATTGGAAAAAGCAATGACTTAAGGGATAATGTTTTCACCAAAGCAAATAAAACGCTCTCTTATATAGTGAAAACTACTCACCCACTGTACCTATACTGCCTTTTCTATTACCTTAGATTATTACTCACTATCCAGTGTAATCTCACTGAGCAAATATCAAATTCAAGTAAAAAAGTAACATAAAACAGTAGGCTACATGCATTAAAAGTAACCAGAGGCTATAGAGATCATGTTCAATGTTAAGACCCCTCTGTAAGAATCTTAGGTTTTCAAAATGCAATGTTAATGTATGTATTTGCACATTTGTTTTCTATTGTCCTCCTTACCTGTGTCACATTGTCAATTACGTACTTCATACAATAAAACACATTGAGGCTGTATGAGGCTACTCCTACATATTTCTATTAGGAGTTTTTTTATACTTCATCACGCCCAAGTTTTAAATCTACAGTTGGGTCAATAACGACCTTCTCTTTATTTGTTTGGCGGGAAGAAGATCAGGGCATCTCATCCTACATGTATTGACTTTCCAGCTTGGGTTTAGATGTTGATGACCTGCGTGCACTGTGTCAAGAGGAAATCATTGTGTAGTTAAGGCCTACCTGGTCCATTTTCAAGAGGTTGACATACATGCTGCACAGTAAATGAACTGTATTAAAGACTAGCTGAAATGTACTCATTTGTTTATGTTTTTCCACTATAGAAAATTCACGAGGGCACCGCTGGAGAAAGGATATGACTCATTGTGGTAAAATTAGCATAACATTTTCAAACACCATGCCAGATGAACATAGATGAAAGTGGTTTGCAATGAACTACATATAAATTGTGATGCGTTTAATTGTTTGAAGGTGCTCACACTCACAGGCCTATGTAAGCAGTTATAAATGTCATATACACTATCTACATTGTTACATTATATGAATAAAATACACTCTACTAGACAGGCAAAACTGCTGCAGTATTTCCTGGTCTGGTGATTGTCACTTTACAGTGAGAGACAATTAGCAGAAAAAAGGCTTTTGCTTAAATTATTCACATCCCTGCAGCAGTGTATATTTCATATTTCACAGTGAAACAGCAGCGGGGGTTAGATTTGGGATCTTGATGCTTCCAACCGAAATGAGACCGTAAAAGTAGAATACTGAAAACGTATACTTAAAACACGAATACTTAAAACACTGATCCATCCTGTTGTCTTCCTTCTCTTGAGGCACATAAGAATGATGAGGACTATCTGAGTCCATATGGCGCAGTGAGATGTTATGCTTGTGTCACTTACCCAAATGACAAAAAATAATTGCCAGCAGCATTGTTCCGTTGATTCTACGACAATAATGCCACAAATCTCATCATCTGTTTAAGGCTCTGATATTGACCCATGGGTGGTCTCTATTGATACAGGGATTTAAAATGAATATAAATCAGCCGTAATGGTAGAAAAAAACACATTATTAGTTTCAATGAGTGTATTGGATGCATGTCAATCTACTGGAGTGTGTAGAGTGTGTATGTCCGCTGTGTTTAAATCAAATCAAATCAAATCAAGGGGGTGGTAAATTAGCTTTCATCCTGATTGATTACAGAGCAGAGGGATGGGCTCAGCAGGAAATCCTCTCTGGGAAAAACATACTTTTACCCCAACAGGATGTGTTTGGATCACTAAACACAAAACAGCATATTAAATCTCTCCTATCCCAGTCTGCTGTCCCCACATGCTCCAAGATGGCCACCATTGTTCCTGTACCCAAGAAGGCAAAGGTAACTGAACTTGATGACTATCGCCCTGTAGCACTCACCTCTGTCATCATGAAGTGCTTTGAGAGTCTAGTCAAGGATCATATCACCTCTACCCTACCTGCCACCCGAGACCCACTTCAATTTGCTTACAGCCCCAATAGATTCACAGATTATGCAATCGCCATCACTCTGCACACTGCCCTATCCCATCTGGACAAGAGGAATAACTATGTAAGAATGCTATTTATTGACTATAGCTCAGCATTCAACACCATAGTACCCTCCAAGCTCATAGTACCCTCCAAGCCCTCTCCAGAGGGTAGTGAGGTCTGCACAACACATCACCGGGGGCAAACTACCTGCCCTCCAGGACACTTACAGCACTTGATGTCACAGAAAGGCCAAAAAGATCATCAAGGACAACAACCACCCGAGCCAATGCCTGTTCTCCTTGCTGTCAGCCAGAAGGCGAGGTCAGTACAGGTGCATCAAAGCTGGGACCAAGAGACTGAAAAACAGCTTCTATCTCAAGGCCATCAGACTGTCAAACAGCCATCACTAGCACATTTGGGCAATGCAAATAGTCTGGGTAGTGTCACGCCTTGGTCTTAGTATTTTGTGTTTTCTTTAATTATTTGTTCAGGCCAGGGTGTGACATGGGTTTATTGTATTGTCATATTGGGGTTTTTGTAGGCATTGGGATTGTGGTTGATTAGGGGTGTGTCTAGTATAGGCTTGGCTGCCTGAGGCGGTTCTCAATCAGAGTCAGGTGATTCTTGTTGTCTCTGATGGGGAACCGTATTTAGGTAGCCTGGGTTTCACTGTGTATTTCGTGGGTGATTGTTCCTGTCTCTGTGTAGTTTCACCAGATAGGCTGTAATTAGGTTTCACGTTCCGTTTGTTGTTTTTGTATAGTTATTTCATGTATCGCTTTTTTCATTAAAGTCATGAGTAACCACCACGCTGCATTTCGGTCTGACTCTCTTTCTACAAATGAAGAACGCCGTTACAGGTAGCCATTTGACAAGATGTTCAGGAGTCTTATGGCTTGTGCGTAGAAGCTGTTTAGAAGCTTCTTGGACCTAGACTTGGAACCGCTTGCAGTGTGGTAGCAGAGAGAACAGTCTATGACTAGAGTGGCTGGAGTCTTTGACAATTTGTAGGGCCTTCCTCTGACACTGCCTGGTAGAGGTCTTGGATGGCAGGAAGCTTGGCCCCAGTCATGTACTTTTCTTTTTTTTCTTACTTATTGATGCTCTCGATGGTGCAGCTGTAGAACCTTTCGAGGATCTGAGGACCCATGCCAAATATTTTCAGTCTCCTAAGGGGGAATAGGTTTTGTTGTGCCCGCTTCACAACTGTCTTGGTGTTCTTGGACCATGTTAGTTTGTTGGTGATGTGGACACCAAGGAACTTGAAGCTCTCAACCTGCTCCATTGCAGCCACATTGATGAGAATGGGAGCGTGCTCGGTCCTCTTTTTCCTGTAGTCCACAATCATCTCCTTTGTATTGATCACGTTGAGGGAGAGGTTGTCATCCTGGCACCACACGGCCAGGTCTCTGACCTCCTCCCTATAGGCTGTCTCGCCCCTTTGTATTTGTATTTATTATGGATCCCCATTAGATGTTGCCAAAGAAGCAGCTACTTTTCCTGTGGTCCATGAAAAGTAAGGCAGTTTATGCAATTTTTAAAACATTACAATACATTCACTGTGTGCCCTCAGGCCCCTACTCCACCACTACCACATATCTATAGTACTAAATCCATGTGTATGTATAGTGCATATGTTATCTTGTGTGTGTGTGTGTGTGTGTGTGTGTGTGTGTGTGTGTGTGTGTGTGTGTGTGTGTGTGTGTGTGTGTGTGTGTGTGTGTGTGTGTGTGTGTGTGTGTGTGTGTGTGTGTGTGTGTGTGTGTGTGTGTGTGTGTGTGTGTGTGTGTGTGTGTGTGTGTTCCATATAGAACCCCTTCCACAGAGCATTATACATGGAACCCAAAAGAGTTCTACCTGGAACCAAAAAGTGTTCTCCTATGGGTACAGCTGAAAAACCCCTTTGGAACCATTTTTGATGAGAGTGTAAAGCAGGGGTGTCAAAGTCAAATGGACGGAGGGCCAAATAAAAAATTTAGCTACAAGCCGAGGGCCGGACTGTTCGAATGTTCATTGAAAAAAATTTAAATGACGCATATAGTCTAGTGAACCTAATTGAACCTACTGAAAACCTAACAAATATATTCCAATATGATCAGATAAATAAAGCAATATTTTCTTATGGCTCTGTCAGTAATCTTTAATTTTCAACAGACACAAAAGACAAATTTCCTTTATATAAAAATCCCCATAACATGAACATTAAATGAAAGAAACCGGTATTCAAGGCACCATCAGTAGCCTATATTTTCTATTTTAGCAAAAATGGGCTAAATTTACTTCAAAGAAAAAAACAATAATAGCAATTTTCTATCATCCACTCAACTGAAATATTTTTAAAATATAATTGGATTGAAATACAATAAAATAAAGTGCAAAAATCTATTAATCAAAAACAACACTTTGTTTCCCGTTAAGGAGAAGTAACATGCAGTGAAAACAAATATTAAACTTTAACTTTTAAACTTGAACTGAGTAAAAACTCTAAATATGTGATTGCACAGTAATGTTCACTTGTTTGAGGTTGAGGGTGATACTTGGTGGTGTCCCATCTTTTCCACAAGTTCATCAATGTTCGGGGTAAGGCTCTGAGCTGAGGAAATCCTCAGAATTGAGTGGAGGTGTTCAGCAGTAAGTCGACTTCTGTGTGATGTTTTGTTCAAGTTCATCAAAGAAAACAGTTGTTCACACAGGTATGTGCTGCCAAACATAGACAACGTTTGAGCAGCCTGGATGCGCAGCTGGGGCATTGTGTCAGGGAGGAAACGGGCGAACTCCGCAGCACCCACTGCCGCATATTTTGCCCTCAGTGCATCATTGCATTGGAGGTCAATCAACTCCATTTGGAGGTTTGGTGGTGAGCTTTCCACGTCAACAGCAAATGGGTTACCGAGCAGTTCCAACCTGCTTTTTTGTGCTTCAAAGTCAGCAAATCGGCGTCGAAAGTCAGCGGCAAGCATACCTATTTTATCAGCCAACTGTGCGCTCGGGAACGCACTGGTAGAGAGCTTCTCTTTCATGGTCTGGCAGCTGGGAAAGTGGCTCAAATTTTCTTTCCGCATCTGCGTCTCCCACAGAGTCAGTTTGGTTTTAAATGCCTTCACTGTACTGTACATATCAGAGATGACACGATCCCGACCCTGCAGCTGCAAGTTCATTGCATTCAGATGACTCGTAATGTCACACAGAAAAGCCATTTCACACAGAAACATTTCGTCTCGGAGTTGTGTTGTGTCTTTCCCTTTGCTGTCCAAGAACAGACAAATCTCCTCACGAAGCTCGAAACATCTTTGAAGCACCTTTCCCTGGCTTAGCCATCACACCTCTGTGTGATAAGGCAAATCACCATGCTCCGTTTCTAACTCCGTCAGAAATGCCTTGAACTGGCGGTGATTCAAACCTTTGGCTCTGATAAAGTTAACTGTGCGCGTGATGATGCTCATTACATGCTCCATTTTCAAGGCTTTACCGCACAACGCTTCCTGGTGTATGATACAATGATAAGCTGTCAGCTCACCTGTCGCGTTTTCCTCTTGCATCTTTTCCCGTATCTTCGCCAACAGTCCGCTCCTGTGTCCACACATCGCAGGTGCTCCGTCGGTTGTCAAACCCACGAGTTTTTCCCAAGGCAGCTCCATCTCATTTACACATCTTGACACCTCTTCATACAAATCATGCCCCGTAGTTGTGCCATGCATAGGACGTAAAGCCAAAAACTCCTCTGTCACGCTTAGGCTGGAGTCCACTCCGCGGATGAAAATTGACAACTGGGCAATGTCAGAAATGTCGGTGCTCTCATCCACAGCCAAGGAATATGCAATGAAATCTTTTCCCTTTTTCACAAGCTGCTCTTTTAGATTGATGGACAACTGGTCTACTCTCTCGGCAATGGTGTTTCTGCTCAGACTCACATTAAAAAGAGTTGCCTTTTTCTGGGCAAACTTCGTCACAAACTTTAATCATGCAGTTTTTGATGAAATCCCCCTCCGTAAATGGCCGGGCTGATTTAGCGATCTCTTCTGCCAAAATAAAACTGGCCTTGACAGCAGCCTGGCCTTGTGATTTGGCTTTTTGAACAGAGCCTGTCGAGATTTGAGGCCTCGTTTTAATTCCTCTGCCTTTTGTAGCCTTTGTTCCATGTCCATATTCTTGTTTTTGTCCGCGTGTTTCGTTTCATAATGTCGTCTCAGATTATACTCTTTCAGTACCGCCACACTTTCTCCACACAGAAGACACACAGGTTTTCCAGCTACCTCCGTGAACAAATACTCCGACTCCCACCTTGTTTGAAACCCCCGGTTCTCAGTGTCCACCTTCCGTTTTGCCATTTTTGATGGGTATCTGAAAGTTAATTTTACTGTGATGCTGACAACTGCTGTGCCAATAAATATTGAAATGAAGCAGCCTACTGCTCGGTGCGTCACCGTTGCATTGTGGGAAATGTAGTATTGGTGCGTGTAAAAGATCTGCGGGCTGCCGGCTTGCTGCGGTCTGCGGGCCGGTTCTAATAACAAATCAAGATCATCCCAGGGGCCGTAAAAAACCTTCTCGCGGGCCGGATGTGGCCCGCGGGCCTTGACTCTGACATATGTGGTGTAAAGCATCTACAGGTAGACTATCCAAATAAAGTGTGATCGAATTTAGATACGCTTTAAAGTTTTCTAATGCATATCTATTTTAACCTGCATTTAAACAACAGATGCCAAGAACAATAGCTGAAGACAAGACATATCCATCTTCAATGATCATTTTGCCCAGTGGTGCTTGTTTCTTTATCTCAACCTGTACTTTATAACTTTTTGTGACAGCATCATAGTTTGCTTTTTTGGACAGTGGGTTCCATGACCCTCTGCATCTGTTATTTTTTCATCTTGGACACAATAAATGGGTTGTGAAAGAGAAGATGACAGTCGAGGCTCGAAATGCTTTGGCAAGCTTCAAGCCTCTCCCTATCCAGCCCAGAGCCCCACAGTCTATGAGGGCTCTATGACCTACCCTCCTATTCTCCCCCTCCTCCATATCTGCAGGTCCCTCCACTCCATGCTCTCAGCACAATGTTGCTGCTTGAAAGAGAGAGGGAGAGAGAGAGAGAGAGAGAGAGAGAGAGAGAGAGAGAGAGAGAGAGAGAGAGAGAGAGAGAGAGAGAGAGAGAGAGAGAGAGAGAGAGAGAGAGAGATTCTGCATTGGAGTGATTGGCTCATATTGCAGAGGTTCCTGATTACTGAGCAAGGACACAGAAAGCCTCAGGCTGGAGGAAAATGTTGTTTTGTGTACTGTTAATATACTGTTTGTGTACAATAAAACAAAAATATACATCTGGTCATCATGTCCTAATGGCCATGAACAACATGTACAAATATTACATGCATGAACATGCAACAACATTTCTGCTGCTCATTGATGCAAAAATTGCTCACAGAATCAGTAAATCAATATTTAAGTTTTATATTTGAGATTCTTGAAAGTAGCCACCCTTTTCCTTGATGACAGCTTTGCACTTTCTTGACATTATCTCAACTAGCTTCATGAGTTAGTCACCTGGAATGCATTTCAATTAACAAGTGTGCCTTGTTAAAAGTTTATTTGTGCAGTTTCTTTACTTCTTAATGCGTTTGTGCCAATCAGCTGTGTTGTGACAAGGTAGGGTTGGTATACAGATGATAGCCCTATTTGGTAAAAGACCAAGTCCATATTACGGCAAGAACAGCTCAAATAAGCGATCCGGAAAATGTCAAGAACTTTAAAAGTTTCTTCAAGTGTAGTCGCAAAAACCATCAAGCGCTATGATGAAACTGGCTCTCTTGAGGACCGTCACAGGAAAGAAAAACCTCTGCAGCAGAGGATAAGTTCATTAGAGCTACCAGCCTCAGAAATTGCAGCACAAATAAATGCTTCACAGAGGTCAAGTAACAGACACATCTCAACAGCAACTATTCAGAGGAAACTGTGTCAATCAGGCCTTCATGGTCGTATTGCTGCAAAGAAACCACCACTAAAGGACACCAATAAGAATAAGAGACTTGCTTGGGCCAAGAAACATGAGCAATGGACATTGGACCGGTAGAAATCTGCCCTTTGGTCTGATGAGTCCACATTTTTTATTTTTTGTTTCAACTGCCGTGTCTTTGTGAGACAGAGTAGGTGAACAGATGATCTCCACATGTGTGGTTCCCACCGTGAAGCATGGAGGAGTAGGTGTGATAGTGTGGGAGTGCTTTGCTGGTGACACTGTCTGTGATTTATTTAGAATTCAAGGCACACTTAACCAGCATCGCTACCACAGCATTTTGCAGTGATAGGCCATCCCATCTGGTTTGGGCTTAGTGGGACTATCATTTGATTTTCTCCAGGCTGTGTAAGGGCTATTTGACTAAGAAGGAGAGTGACGGAGTGCTGCATATCAGAGGACTTGGCTTCCACAATCACCCGACCTCAATCCAATTGAGATGGGTTTTGGATGAGTTGGACCGCAGAGTCAAGGAAAAGCAGGCAACAAGTACTCAGCATATGTGGGAACTCCTTCAAGACTGTGGTCCTTCTGTAGTTCAGTTGGTAGAGCATGGCGCTTGTAACGCCAGGGTAGTGGGTTCGATTCCCGGGACCACCCATACGTAGAATGTATGCACACATGACTGTAAGTCGCTTTGGATAAAAGTGTCTGCTAAATGGCATATATTTTATTATTATACTGTTGGAAAAGCATTCCAGGTGAAGCTGTTTAAGTGAATACCAAGAGTGTGCAAAACTGTCATCAAGGCAAAGGGTGGCTACTTTGAAGAATCTAAAATCTAAACTACATTTTGATTTGCTTAACACTTTTTTGGTTACTACAGGATTCCATGTGTTATTTCATAGTTTTGATGCCTTCACTATTATTCCAAAGTGCAGAAAATAGTTTAAAAAATGAAAACTTGAATGAGTAGGTGTGTCCAAACTGTTGACTGGTATTGTATTCTAACAGCTTTTGTCAAGTAAAACAATGTATATTCAAATGCATTTTTTCTCCCCGATAAAGTTTGATAAAAACCTTTCCTTTCCATTTTATTAGAGATATCACACATATTTTAAAGGGAACCTTCAGCCCTTTATCTACGTCCCTTTATCTACTTCCCCAGCGTCAGATGAACGCATGAATACAATTTTTACGTTTCTGCGTGCAGTTTGAAGGAAGTTGCCAACTAGAGGAAGTCTATGGTAACTGCTAGCATGCCATAGACTTCCAGTCATTGAGCTAAAATTAGTTAGCATTGGCCCCATGAATCTATCTCTAACTTCCTTTATACTGGATGCAGAGACAAATGGTATCCAGGAGTTCATCTGACTCTGGGGAAGTGGATAAAGGGCTTTATTGTCAAAATCCCAAAGTATCCTTTTAATAGGTCTAATATAATTTATATTTCAACAGGGCAATGCCACAGGACTCAAAGTAAAGCAATTATTTTACATTCAACAGTCCAATTTAGACCTAAAAGTATTAATATTTTTATCAGCCCTTGTAAATAATGGATGTTAAGTACTTCTAGTGGGTCCTCTCTTTCAGATACACCACTGCTTGAAGATAATAACCCATATTTACACAGCATGTGTGCTGTCCCTACGCTTTGAACAGAACTATTTTACAGGCATCATAATGACCATGTACAATGGGGTACAATGGGTTTGTTTATATGATTTGTAGTGATATATTAACTAAGTTAAAAACAACAGTCCATATTACATTTGAATAATTTAGCAGACACTCTTATCCAGAGCAACTAGGGTTAAAGCATCCCAGTTAATGTTAATATATGCCATTTAGCAGACGCTTTTATCCAAAGCGACTTACAGTCATGTGTGCATACATTCTACATATGGGTGGTCCCGGGGATCGAACCCACTACCCTGGCGTTACAAGCGCCATGCTCTACCAACTGAGCTACAGAAGGACTCTTCCACAAGAGAGTTTGTCAACAGTGCAAACTATAGAAGAAACAAAATCAAGGGTATGGACAATACTTTTCAGTCAATCTGGCCTCAGACACACAATCTGGCCTCAGCTGCAACCCTTAAAACAATGCCACCAGATACGTACAACTCAGCAATTAGATAACGGCACACTCAGTGGGATGATTTAAATCAATTAGCTGTGCTTTCGCGTCCTAGATCTTACAGGGATATGCTACGGTAGGTGTTATTGTGGGGTGAGATATATCTGTGTTTATTGAATATCTAATGCTAGACAGAATTGTTTTATAAACAGGTGTATTTTAACATCACTATTCAATACAATGTAAAAAAGTAAACATGCATCTAATATCAATGCCATTTAGCAGACACTTTTAACCAAAGCGACTTCCAGTCATGGGAACCACAACCCTGGCGGTACAAGCTCCATGCTCTACTAACTGAGCCATACACGACCAAGTCTGACATGATGGACCTGAAAAGTAAAGAGTGGGAAAAATCCATTAGAATTACAATCGACTTCCTTTACCCATCAAATCGTTCACCCCTCACATTCTTGTAGGCCAGGCAGGTGCCTTGACGTGCAGCGAGTCAGTAATATACAACAAGGATGGGAAAGAGTCTACAAAAACCTCACTTATCATTTTTTCAACATCTGCTACCGCAGCAGGTCACTGCCTCCCTCAGAGCTGGGAGCTGGCAGGAGCCTCCATGTCTGATGGGAGATTTAGACCAACAGTGTGATTATAGCTGCAGCCAGCACCCAGCATGCCAGGAATGGCCAGGCCACACAGAGCCATACTGTTGGATACTACTGACTCTCTATTACCCAGAGGCTGCAGCAGCAGGGAGAGGATTCCACATGTCCTCCCAGTCTTTCATTTTTAGAGGGAGAAATGCCATTCAACAAGCCCCTAGAGGGCCTTGTCGTTGGACCGACTAGGCTGTAAATGGCAGGATGAGATTGGCATAGAGAAACAGAGAGATAATACTAAGCTACTGAGCTCGGCTGGATCTGCTGTGGAGAACAAAGAGCAGTTGGATTGTGGAACGGATGGAGGATTATGTTACCAGAGAACACAAGCGAACCTGTTTGTCTGGCACGTGGAACACAGGCTGTGTATGTACCATGAGTAATGGTGCATGGAAATGGCCAGTGGATGAGTGATGAGTCAGATATGTCCACTGATTCCATGGCGGGCACACAAAGTGCCCCTCCAACCATGCATGCCTGAGCACATCTGAACAAACAAGTTACATCAATCCCTCTCACCTCTCCCTGGGTGGCTATAAGACTGAATTGTTCACAGGGGCAACAATTTTGTTTGGCTAGGGATTCATTTGGTTGAAATGTATTGACCGGAACTGTTACGCATTGTTCAAGATCAGAACAACAAGGCTAGCGACAGTCTTTCTGTGGTGATCAAAGACAGGGATTGAGGGACAAACCAATCACAACCCGCATATGAAAGAAAGACACCAATAAGTGAACCCTACAGGACTCGTATCTGTGCATTCACTAGTCTAGGTATGTTCTAGAAGTAGAACCGTAGCAACCGTTAGCGCTTGGAGCCAGATTTGCATGTCAATGAGTTATGTTACGAATAAAGTTTTATTCAAAGGGGATCTGGCTATACAGGGAAGAAGACTGTTAATTCATTGGATAGGCTACATGTGTCTTATGGATTTTTCATATGTAGTTTATTAGAGTTCTTTCTAGGGACAGAGCCCAAGCTTTACAAAGTGCTCATAATAAAACAGATTCATGAACCTTGTCAATGATATAATTTGTTACCCATGATTTCCCAAACCATTTCTACAAGGCCAGCATAAAACCCCTCTGACAATAGCCAGATATATGACCAGACTGGAGCTGAAGAGCAAATCATTCTCACCCTTGGTTTCCACTTTTAAGTATAATAGAAAGTGATCCACATTAGGGGTGGGTGGGGGTTTTAAGGACTGTGGATCAGTGAAGATCCTCAGAGGAAGGGAAGGACCATCCTACTTAGTGAATTTCATAAAATAGTGTACATTACACATTTTTTTTTAGATAGAACTATACTAGATATGTCACCAAATAATTGATTAAAACACTGTTTTTCTATGAAGGTCTACAGTAGCCTCGACAGCACTCCGTAGGGTAGCATCATGGTGTAGCTGGAGGACAGCTATTTTCCGTCCTCCTCTGTGTACATTAAACCTAATTATAACGACTTCCAGAGGACATCCTCCAACCTATCAGAACTCTTGCAGCATGAACTGACATGTTGTCCATTCAATCAAAGCATCAGTGAATAAATATAGTACTGAAAGAATACACTGCAGCTAGCTAGCACTGCAGTGCGTAAAATGTGGTGAGTAGTTGACTCAAAGAGAAAGACAATAGTTGCACAATTTTGATCAAATTAATTTCTCCAGAAACATCATCACATCATTGTTTCATCCATAACTTACACTTCAATAAATCAAGGTACTTTAATATTATCCAAATACTGAGAAACACATTTACATTCACATGGGTTTATGTTTCTATCCCATTTTTCCCTATGTATAGATGAGCAGCCTTCAGTGACACTGATGCAGACAGGCTGTGTTGTGCTGTGCCTGGCTACACTATGCCTATGCAGGCCCTATAGATAATAATGTGAATATGACTCTGGATCTTATTGATTCTGAACAGGGGATGATAGAATCAATAAGAGAAGGAGTATGTTTATGCGGGAGTATGATGATGCTTGCTAAGTGGAAAAGAGATCAAGATGAGGGGAGGCGGACAGGGATCCTGAGCTCTGGGTTTGCTGTTCAATTTCCATTTTTCTCCCTTTCCTTTGATGCACTTTATGGGCTAACTGAGTGGTACTGTGAGAGCTTTCCTCCTCAGATGTATTTCCACAGCACAAGTACATCATCTGCTGGGTTTAGTATCATTGTAGACAGCAGACCTATGTTCATACCTCATCTCAGTTTTTCTTTCAGTAATACTGGAGGCAGGACTACATACACTTCAGATGGAGTGCACCAAGCTGTGTCAGACTACTGTCCTCTATTCTGATTCAAATCACAAATTGGAGAGAGAGTAGCCAGACATGGGGAGGACTATCCACTGTCCAAGTAAATAACTCTAATAAGTATCTTTACTGTTCATCAACTCTATTCACACTCCTGGAGTATCAAATCCAACATAGAGGAAAGGACATGAATAAGATATAGTGCAGGTAATTGCTCATCAGACTGAACTTGATAAGGTGGCTACTCACAGCAGTGCAATCAGTTTGGTTTCATCAAACACCCTGCTGCATTAATCAATGGATCACTCAGACACACTCATCACCACCACACCATCAGTATGGCTATCACCGTTCACTCCTCAAGGTCACAAATACAGACATGTTCGGACTATTTGTAGCTAAGCATTTAACAGTTTGTATCTACAATAACCATTCAACAGTTGTCTTCCTTCTCAATGGATGTCATGTAATGTAACACACTTCAGCAACATACAATTTACATTTACACAAGGTCAGAAATATAGTAGTTTTCAGTTTTCAGTTTGCAATGTTTTTTTATTTATTCTCAAAACAGGTGTGTAATGTAACCCACTTTACCATCATACAATCTAATCGACAGGTAATTAAATCCTCAATGTAAACACATGTTTTGTCATGTTTGACACTTTTGTAGCTAAACATTCAACAGTTGTTTTCTCAAAGTGTGCCATGAAGACCTCATCACCAATGTACAATTGACAGGTTATCAAATATGCTAAATGTATTGATAATATCTTATCAGTTCTCGAAATCATTCAACTGTTGTCAAAAGACAACATCTCAATGCACGTAATTTAAACCACATCAGCAACATACTGTGTTGACAGGTAGAAGATAGCTACAGTGACGAAGGAAGAAGGTAGCTACAGTGACATCAAATGGCACTTGTAATAAATGAATTCATAAAACTACCTGATTGATGTGGCTAATTCAATATACATTAGAGTTCCTATAAAATGTCTGGCTCCTAATGATAGAAGTGAGACTAAAATCCTCTCAAAATCTGGAGATAAGCCAGAGTTTAGCCACATCAAATAGTAGCCCCCACATCAAATAGCAGCCCCCCCCTCCATAGCAGCACTTTACTGTACAGATTCATGTTGATAGCAGGGGAGAAAATGCCAGGGGACGGAACTGGGAGCAGCACTGGACAAAGAGCAGTCAGTCCGTCTGTCCTCCCTCTTGGTAG